>NW_026691073.1:600000-819079 GCF_020826845.1 Diceros bicornis minor
TGTTTTTCCATGGGGTCTGGAATTGTATGGACTCAATAAAATAAATGCTTGTTAAATGAATTCAAGCACTGGGAGTGGAGGGAATGTATAGAGAACAGCAGAGAGGAAGGAAGGTTCTTTGAAGAACACTCTCATTTACAGGAAGCGAGAAACCACTGCATTGCAATAGTTAAGAACCGTGTTACAGACATTAAGGAAAAAGCAAATGCATTTATTCTGTTGCAAGAATACAGAGTGTTACGTTTGGCTGTATACCTAGAGGTTATGCTTATGGATTTTAGAATCAGACAGCAGGAGTCAGTCATATCTAGGCTCTGCCTCTTACTAGCTAAACAATATTGGGCATGAACTTGACTTCTTTCAAACCTAGTATTCGCACTTATAAAATGGGAATAATATTATTCGGTGATTTAAGAGGTCATTGATGACCTTGAGATAGAGCTTTCCGGATTGTGGGATTAAAAGCTAGATTATAGGAGCTTGATTCTACTATATTGTTAAGCCTAAAGAACATTGAGAAGCTCAGTAGGAAACAAACATTGAGACGCTGTAAAGAACGATTTTTATAGAAATGAAATACATTTTCTTGAGAGAATCTTACAGTTATATTTTTTAAGCCACATTATTGGGAGTGGTCTACAAAAGCATAAAGCTACAATTGGACTTTCCTGTTGAAAGTATATTTCTCAAAATGTTTGCTATATCTTTGTTAAGGTAAACTGAGTGGTAAAGTGCTTTTAAACATGTTGAGCATTTCATGTTTTAAAGTATGTTATGAAATTTTTAGAAATAAATCATACATCTTGATTCCAATATTTTTCTAGAAAAATTTCCTGGAGCAACCCCTGATGGCCTAGCGGTTAAAGTTTGGCACGCTCCGCTTCGGCGTCCCAGGTTCAGTTCCCAGGCGCGAGCCACACCACTCGTCTCTCATTGACTATGCTGTGGCGGTGACTCATGTAGAAGAACTAGAAGGACTTACACGTAGAATATAGAACTATGTACTGGGGCTTTGGGAAGGGAGAAAGAAGAGAGGCAGATTGGCAACAGATGTTAGCTCAGGACAAATCTTTCCAAGCAGGGAAAAAAAAAGAAAAAGAAAAATTGCCTAAGTGTAAGTTATTTATACCCATTTTTTATGACTTCTTATATAAGACTCTCCCGAAAAAAACTATACTGGCTGCAAAGCTATCTGCCATTAAACAGGTATCCATATGGAGAGAAGAAAATGGTGATTTTCAAGTAGAGAAGAATTCAACCCTTATAAACTACACGGCAGGTAAATAGAATTTGTTGGCAGTGAAATATTCCCGTTATTTCTAGTAGAACAAGGTAGCCAAGCATCACTCAAGATTTCAGTGGTGCTTGTAGAGAGTAGTTGGGTCATGTCACAGACGTGAATTGTAAATTATTGTAACTTCATTTTATATAGTTACTCTTTACAAAGAAGTTTATTATTATACTAGATTATTGAGGCTAACATCATTAAAATGAAACTGCATGGTGCTTTCTTATATAAGAGGAATTTGACAGTAAACTATTTACTTAAGGCATATACTGATAGTATAGCTACTTTGTACTTTTAATTCTTCTGTTGTTTTGATCTAATAATGGCATTTTGGGGGGTCAAAATACCTTTTTTTAGAAACCTTGATACAACCATATGCTGTCTTCAAAATCTTACTTCAAATAAAGCAATAGAGGCAAGTTGGAAGTAAAAGCATGGAATACATAAACAAAATAATAAGGGAATTATGGTGCCAGTTATCAATGGATTGCCCCTGTGTAAAAACATCAGAGTGTTGCCCTCTATTGTCTGTTCTGCAATAATGGAGCTGCACCCAGTAGACATTTCTCTTTTGCACCTGGCAGGGGTTAAGCTTTGTCAGAGAAAGTTTAGGACAAAGGGCCTTCCTTCCTAATTCCAAGGTGCTTCCATTCTTTCCTTTTTCTTTCTCCTGCAGTACAACCAGCAGTGGCACAATTCAAGGGTGTCTACAGGGACTCACCCACAGTGGGTGATCCACAGTGGATTCAGTGGATCCCCTTGGATGGCTTAATAAGGAGAATGAGTGGCACCCCTGCAAGTGGAATCCCAGTGAATCCAGTAGACATCCCAGCCTAAGCCTACCTTCCCCCGGGATGGGACAGGGCTTTCCTGTTTGCCAGTCTCAGCCTGCTGTTCCCTACCTGCTGAGCTCTGCCCTGATCAGGGACTGGTACTGGCCTTGGGAAACATGACAATCTTCTCCACCATCCCTGTGTTGCAATCATTCCTTCTCCAACAAGACCTGAAGGCAGCCTTGGTGAAGGGGTCCTCTCCCATATTTGTTTCTTTCTTAACTACTCTACTGTAATTCTGGGCTATTCTCTATAGTTCCCTTTAAAGGTTTATGGTTAATTGTTCATTATATAAACTGTCCCTGCTCAATCTATTGGTTGGTTTCCCTGTCCTGAGTGAACACTGATTCTTATCATTATATATTATTTTATAGGATGTTAGTGCTAAGGGGAAAAATAAAAGGGGGACAAGTTGGATAGGGAGTGTCAGGACAAGAGGATAGTTCATATTTTAAATGACATGGTCAATACAGCCTCACCAAGATGACATTTGAACACAGAATTATAGATAGTGAAGAAGATGAGGCATGAAATCATCATGTGGAAGAGGATTCCAAATGGAAGGAACATAGAGTGCAAGTCTACAGGTGGGAGAGTGTCTGGCATGTACCAGGAGCATAATGGAGTGCAGAGGTACAGGGGATGACTGGCCAAAGATGATGTCAGAGAGAGTGTGGGACCAACTGTATGGTGCTTGAGGTCCAGCATAAGGACTTGAACTTTCCTCCTGAGAGAAATGGAGAGCCCCTTGAGAGATTTCACAATGTCAGGGTGTGACATCTGGTTTTAAAGGGTCACTCCAATTGGTGCATTGGGGATAGATTGTGGGTCAAATATAGAGGCAGAGAACCCAGTTAGAAGGATACAGCGATAATCCAGGCCAGAACAATGGTGCAATGTGCTCCACCCAGCCATCAGGGAGTAACAGGGTGTGGACTTACATACCCACTGCAAGCAAAGAAAAAACTAGTCAAAATACGTGATATGATTATTTCGCTAATGATCAGTCTACAAATGCAGTGGGTGAAAGTCCACAAGGCCAGAGAAAAGCAACCTTCGTGTAAAGAAAAATTCTGAGGAACTGTGAGTCACACCACCTGCAACAACCACAGATTCTAGAATTATTTGAGATGCCAAGACAATGAGGAGGGAATAATCGTTTCAACAAGTAGTGCTGGGACAGGTGGATATCCACATGTGAAAGAATAAAGGTGAACCCCTACCTCACACCATATAGAAAAATGTTACATCTTCTTACCATCAAAGATGTAAATGTAAGACCTAAAACTATAAAACTCTTGGAAGAAAACATGGCCCTGGATTAGGCAATGTTTTTGTAATTATGGCACCCAACACAAAAGCAACCAAAGGGAAAACAGATCAATTCAACTTCATCAAATTAAAACTTGAGTGCGTTGAAAGACAGGATCAAGAAAGTGAAAAGACGACTCACAGAAGGGGAGAATATGTTTACAGATCTTTACATATCTGATAAGGGTCTACTATTGAGAATATATAATACGTTCTCGCCTTTCGACAATAAAATACAAATAGCACAATGAAAAATGGGCAATGCATGTGGATAGGCATTTCTCCACAAGAAATATATGCCTGCCTGGTGCTGTGCTGTGCTGTCCCTGCCTGAGGCTGCAGTTCCTGTGCTGGCCATCAAGTGGCAGCCTCCTGTGTCAGTGGTGCCCACTGAGCTTTGCTGGAGCAATTGGAGAAAGGAGGAGTCATGCAGAAGTCATGCTGACCCTCCTCCTGCCTCAGGACCCACTTGCACTTCCTATTACTAGTGTTCCTCTTCATCATCTGAGTGGAGCAAAAGCAGGAAGGACGGATCCAGGATGCCCCTATTTGTTCATTCAGCAGCCAGGTGCCAAGCCCTCACCCTGGGCCAGGAGCTCTGGTGGACCCAAGGGTGGTGCTGAAATCTACCCAGCTGTCCCTGCCCACCAGGAGCTCAGTCTGGAGACAGATTGACAAAAGCACAAAATCAGAGACACGTGAAAGAGAAGAGCATGAACTGGAATGAAAATAAAGAGTGTCCTGCAGGGAGAGCTGAGGTCTCACTGGGTAGGAGTGTCTGAAAGGCCTGACTGAGGTGACATTAGCTGTGACCAGAATGACAGGAGGACCCAGCGCTGCACTCACCTGTGATCAGCATGCCAAGGAGAAGGCACTGCTGGTGTGGAGACAGCCAGGCAGAAGTGAGTTTGGCCAGAGGAGGTTAGAGAGGTGGGCACTGTGGCTGCAGAGAGCCTGGAGGGGAGAGGAGGGAGAAGGGCAGGCCAGACCCGAGAACTGGGAGATGGTGTGGGGTGTCTCCTCCTCTCTGACAACACGGCTCCCCACCCTGCATCTTTAAACCGCAAATATTCGCTCTCTCTCCATCTCTGTGGACCAGAAATCCTGCACAACTGAGCTGGAGCCTCTGCTCGTGGTGACTTCCAGGTTGGGGATGTGGCCTCCACTGAGGCTGGACCATGATGAGATGTGCTGTCAAGCTAACTCCTGTGGGCTCGATCAGGTGCAGCTTCACTGAGAGCCCGGCTCCTTTCTGTCTGTTGGCCGGGCATTCCCTTGGTTTCTTCTGTGTGGGCCTCTGCATAGGGGAGCTCAGGACATCCATGTATTTCCCCAGGTCCAGGGGTCAGACAGACTGAGAGAGGGGAGCAAAGGGAGAGGGTCGAGGGAACACAAGAGAGCGAGTGAGAGAGAATGACAGCCTCGGTGGTGGAATCTGGGAAGGGTCGTCCTGTCACTTGTGCTGAGTCTGCTCGTCAGAAGCCAATACCTAAGCTGTCATTGGTCCACAGGGACGTATAGAACAGGCAGGGAGATCATCCCTGCAGGGGCACGCTGACCTTGACTCGATTGTCCTGGTGGTGAAAGGCTCCCTTCCTACCTGGGCTCATCCTACGTTGAGCTCAGATCTTCCTCCTTGGGAGTGTTGCTCGTCGGGGCCCGGGTGTGTGCTCTCCCGGGTTCCCTGGGCTCCTGTTCCCTCCAGGAGGGAGATGTACACTGAGGGGGCTGAGGCCAGAGCAAGCAGGGATCACTCTACCCTCCCAGCTCATTTGCTTCCTTCTCCAGGTGTGCCAACTCCTCAGGAGCCTCTCCTCACTGCTCACCATCTTCTCTGCTCTGAGAGCACCTCGTTTCAGCCTCTGAAGAAGACCTGGGGAGAAGTTTGCAGGTGGGAAGGCCTCTCTCCATGGGAGCCCCAGAGTGGACAGGGAACTTCGACAGGGCTGGGCATTGTCCCCTCAGTCAACTTGGACTTCCTGGGAGGCAGCAACACCTGGGGGCAGGGCCTAGGCTGGTGGAAGGTCTCTAAGCTTCCCCACAATGCCCATCTTCCTGGTCTCTCCTGATTGGGCACAGGCCTGCACAAGCACACAACATTTCAGACCCCCTGGGGTCATGTGCAGCCCATCAAGGCCGCTGTGTCTGTCTCATTGTGTGGTTGTCCGTCTCACTTTCCTGGCTGATTCGCTGCTCTGTTCTAGATCCAACCTCAGGCGGCTGCAAAGTTGACTTGCCACGTCAGCTTGCCACTGAGATGGCTACTGTTTCCAGAAATGCTTAGGGGCCGGGCTTTGTCCACCCATGGCGACATCAAGTGGACAACCTCTGACAGTGAAACCACCCCCCTTCAGGCTTGCGCTGCTCACAGGGCCGTCACACTGAGGGGGTGGGGACAGGACCTGCCCCGGGCAAAAACACCACGACTCTCACTGTTCTTCCCTCAGCTTCAAATGCTCCTCAGTTGGTTGTATGTCTTTGGTCTCTTCCCAGAGGTTGTTTTCTGACAGCGCTTCCGGTGTGACCATGGCTTCCGGAAAGAGGATTGGCTGAATTCCTCACTCCACCATTCGGTGTGTCCTGCCACCTCACACCGATCACTTTCTGATGGCGCATCCTTTCAGCAATCTGAGGACCCAAGATTGTGAGTCTGTGTCCTGGAGGGATTTTGAGAAGAGCTGGTGGGATTGCAGTATTGCAAAGCATAAAGTCTTGCTTCCAGAAAGCTGTCTGGGATCCTCAGCATCTTGCTGCTTTGGAGTCAAAGCCCTGAGATCTTTAAAAAGCCAGCAATGTTAGAACATGGGCAGGACAAACAAAAGTCTCTGGGCTCCAACACCAACTAAAATATTCTGAATTTCTAGTAACCTGAGATGAGTGGAAATGAATTGGGAGTGTGGAGTGGAGGGGCGGTTTGGGCCAACTACGCATCTGGGAGGAGAAATGCCATACAGAGCAGCCTTTCTGGGGGCATAAGTGTGGGACATGTGTGCAGATCCCCCCTGCAGACATTGCTGCTGCTGCCCTTCAGTTCCCTCAGCCCACTTGAGTCCCTGCAGTCCCTGGGAGCCAGTCCCCAGCAGGTCCACAGTGTCCCCCTGGAGCACCTGCATCCACTCTCTGCCTGAGGGCTCTCTCCTGCACCGGGAGCTTCCTCTCCTGCAAGCCTGTGCCAGCCTGTAGCACAGAAACCTTCATGACCCGGGGTAAACCCTCCACCCACGGGGACAGAGCCAGTCCGGGTGGGATCTCGTCTCCCAACAGGACTAGGATGGATGCTCACCTCAGTGCTCCCTCGTCAGGCCCCGCACTGGCTCACCTCCTCCATGCTCCCTTCCCCTTGGCCTCCCTCGGGCCTCCTCCATCACCTGCAAACAAACCACTTGCCCTACATCCTTGTCTACTTTGTGCCCAAACCCTGCCGAGATTCCACGCTGGAAGCGACTTGGAGCAGGTCGTCCAGCCTTCAGGACTTGAGCTTCCTCATCTGTAAGATGGGGACAAAAGGCCTGCCTCCCGGAGTCGTCAGAGGAGACACAGCGTGGGAAGATGCAAACCGCTGCAAAGAAGGATGTCAGATGATCACCCAGTGAAAACACCAACCTTGCCAAAGAAACAGAAGCTCTTGAGGCTGAGGGAGAAATGCGGGCAGCCTGTCCAAAAAACTTGGAGAGTCACTGACGAGTGTGGGCGTGCAGGGTAGGCCCCCAAACAGTGGAAGAGCCATTCGACAAGGAGGCTGACAGGACAGAGGCTTCCAAGGAGAAAGATTTAAGCGTTGGAGGATCACAGAGGCCTTAGAAAAATCGTGAGGCCCTGGAACAGGTTTACTGAAATACTATTATTGGCCAGAAAAATGTGTTACAAATACCCAGTCCACTCTGGATTACTTCTCGTTGGTTGTAGGAATGAGTGCACACTTGTGATTAGAACCCACATTTTGTTAAATATAGGATATCTTTATTTTTCTTAACTTTTAATTATTTTTTTTGTCGATGAAGTGCCAAGCATGGGTTTTCTCCGTTCTTCTCTTTGCATGGGTGGCCTCTACTTTCAGAAGTGGATTCCTGGTGCTCATCACCCCTGCTAACCCGAGGGACAGCCCTCTTTCAGGTCACACAGTGGATGTGAGCTCCAGGTGGGCAGGGACCACGTCGGGTCATACTCACTGGTGAAGTTACAGTGCTCAGCCCATGGCAGGGACCAGATCGTATTGGCTGAATGAGTGAGGGAAACAATGAACGAATGCATGAATGAGTACATGAGTGCAGGAGTGAGTGAGTGAAGGAATGAGTGAAGGAATGACTGGGTGAATGAAGCAGTAAGTGAATAAACCACAGAAGCTGGATCCACACAAGAGGAGCCTTTATCTGTGTCGGGCTCACAGGGTGTCACAGCACAAGCCCTGCACCGTCGCATGGAGCATGTCCAGTTGTCCTTCCAGTGTTGAGCCTCCGTCACCTGCAACACAGTGTGGTCCTGGATCTTCTTCAGCTCCTCCTCAAAAATTGCTGAATGTTCCCGGGAGCAGGGCAGCAGGAAGGGAACCTGAGGAGGGACTTCCCAGACCCTGCGCCCTGGAGGACCACTGTGACAGCCTGGCAGGGGGCTCTTAACACGCTCCAGGCACCAGGCTAGAGATGCTCAAGCCATTCCGCAGGGAAGTCTCCCAACAGCCCATCAGGAGGCCAAGTTATTTCCTCATTGTACAGATAAGGAAACTGAGGCTGAGAGCCTTACCTGCATTACCAGCTAGAAAGAGGCTGAGCAGGGACTAGTACCCCTGTTTCTCTGACTTTGGATCATTCCAAACCACTGTCCTGCACTGCGGCCTCCTCGGGCTCCGGGGTCCTGGCCTCCCTGGGGCCTGCACCCTTCTGGCCTCCAGCCATCACTGAACTAAACGGACAGGGCCACTCCGTCTGCCTGGGGCTGGGTATGGTGGCCGGGGAATGGCCAGCCGTGGGCGCTGTGGGCTCTCCCAGTACCAAGGACCAGCCTATCCCCCCGCAGAGTAAGGTCTCTGTGGGCATCAGGACCAAAACTTGTCAGAACTTTAGGGAAAAGAGGTCCCTCCCTCAGCATGGGGGAGCCCATCTCAGGCAGGCCCCATGGGGTCTAAGAGGCACTGGGTTCAAATCCCGGCTCTGCCACTCTGCAGGGCACAGAGGGAGCAAGTCTCTTTAAGCCTCAGTTTCCTCATCAGTGAAATGAAGACAATAATTGCTCCTCCCCCAAAGAGTTGTGGGGAGGATTCATGGAGATAGCTGAAGAGGAGAACAGAGGCCCCGGTAAGTGCTCATCACCGTGAGCTGTTCCTGCTGATGTCACCCCACTGAGAGCCCCCTGGGGCCCTTCTCTTCTGCCCACTCTGATCTCCCACCAGGCATGCCCTACTCGCTCTGACTCCGCTGTTCCTCTGGAATGCCTTTCTCCACCCCATCTCGTCCCACGGCAGTCAGCCAGCCAGGTGGGGATCCAGGACCCAGCCCCATCTCTCCTCCCGTGATTCCTCTTCAGTAGAGCTAGTAGCTGTTGAGATCTGAGAAGGTGCAGGGCACTCCAGGTGCAGCCTCAGCGAACTTGTCTGACACCACCGTGAAAGCTCGGCTGCCACCCCACTTCACAGGTGAGGAAACCGAGGCTCCAATGGCAGTGCCTCTCCGAGGTCACCAGGGCTCTCTCGCTCATCCCCACTGAGCAGGGCCCCTCCATCGCAGAGGCTGAATGTGCTGGATATGTGGGCTGGGGCTGGCACAGTGCCTGAGGCAGCCATCACTCCTGGAAGACCCTGAGGTGTGCTTTGGGCACAATGACCTTCTCCAAAGCCTCCAGCCCCGTGCTCTGACCTTCTGGAACCTTCTATGACACCTCCACTGTGTCTTGTCAAAGTCACTTCTGCTCACACAAGCTCAAGTGGGTCCTGCTGTTGCAACTGAGAACTCCCCCTGGAGGGGGCATGTTCAAGGAGGTCCCTGTGACTCACTGCACTGCCCTAGATGTGCTTTCCCTACTGAGGATGGGGCTCTCTGCTTGGAGGGAGAGGGAGCAGGCAGGAGTGTCCAGACCCTCATCATCATCTGTCCTGGATGGCAGGCCAGGCTGCTCAGCTCAGGTGAGTTAGGGAGCAGGAGGGGCATGGGCAAGGCCAAAGCGGAGTCAGGTGTGCTAGGTGCGGGGCCAGGGGTGAGGGGAGTGGTAGGGACAGAAGCAACAGGAGCGGGGCCTTCCAGCTGGGCAGGTCACCCCAGGTACCTTCATCCCCTGCATCCTAGCTGCTCCTCCTTCTCCCTCCCTCCCTCAGGTCTCTGCTTCAGGGTCTCTGAACTCCCTGTTCCCAAATAAGATCACAGGGTAGAAGGAGACCTTGGGTGTCAGAGACTGTGCCCAACACCTTAACATCATGTTTACATTATGAGCCAGAATCTCCACCTCTAGGGAGCGGTCCTAAAGAAGTAGAGATTTATGGATGCAGGTGTTCCTTTCAGCATGCTGACGGGAGTGAAAAATCAGAAATGATCCGTGTTGCCCAGCAGAGGCTCTTAGGAAATTCTGAGGCCGACGCAGAGGAGGAAGAGGATTCACTGGCCAGGGTCCAGCCCTGGGGAAATCAGGTTCCAGAAGAGCACACTCCCTGAAGTCCTTCCCACAAGATAGCCGCAAGTGCACACACACACACACACACTTGCACATAGACATACCTATGTGCATACAGATGCACACAGCTGAATGGGCACATGCACACACGTGCACACACACGTGCATACAAAGGCAAAGGACTGAAACGGTGAACACTGCCTGTTAAGGGCACTCCTCAGTTTCCACTTAATTCTTAATTCCCTTAGAATTCATTCTTTTATTCTAATAAACGTTCACTGTCTTTGTAATAAAAACCTTTACAAAGAAAAACTAAATAATGTACTTCAGTCCAAAGATGAGTGATAAATGGATAACACTAACCATGTGATTTTAATCTTGTTAGAATTATAAGAGGAATAGAGGCACATTTTATCAAGTTGAAACATCACGCAGGCCCCTAAAGGAGAAGAGAAGTGAGTGGCAATTCCCATCCCCAGAGGTGAACCCCATGGACTATTTGGTGCATATCTCTCTGGCTCTGTCTCTCTCTTTGTGTCTGTCTATCTCTGTCTCTCTCTCACACACAGATTCATTTTCGTAGATGCGTGTCTCCCGGCTGATATCACATATACGTGGTCTTACAGATGGGACAAATGGATCCCATCGCCTCGCCATGGACAGTAGCACTCCTTCCAATTGCTTGCTATTGCAACCAGTGCTGTGATGAATAGTCTGGAAAATACATCTTTGAAAAGTTGGGCAGGAATTTCTGTGGGATGAAGTCCAGGGATCAGCACCGCCGCCACAGGAGTGCCCCTGGGGACTGCGATGTGTCCTGCAGGCTGGTCTCCAGAGAGGAGTGTCCTTTAACACTTGTCACTAGGGGTCTACTGGGGCCTCTGCTTCCTCACATTGTCACCAGGGCTTGTCATCACCACACTGGAACCCTGCCCGTCTGATGGGGCCCTGTGCCCTCTCCACAGTGTGCGCGACACTGGAACCCTGCCCGTCTGATGGGGCCCAGTGCCCTCTCCATGTGCGCGTCTCCTCCTTGGGGAGCTCGAGCTTCTCTGACACATGCTGCCCCTGTGTATCACGTCTCGTTGGCCTTCAATGTGTTTGCTCTTTATCTCTTTTTAGAACTCTGACTTTCGAGCATTTTTTTGGACCACAAGGATGCATAACCTTTCCCTGGTCTTGTGTTATGAGGAATACTTGCTGGTTTTTGTTTTGTCTTTCCAGCTTTCTACCCTTTCTTGTTTTAGTTTTGGCAGCAGGAAGCGCAACGTGTTTCGTGTGTGGCTTCTGGCTCTGGTGTCCCACTTAGAACAGCAGTCTGTACCCCAAGATTATGCACATATGTACCAAAAGGTCTTTCTTTGATACATCAAGTCTAGACTCCATCTGGGATTTTCCTATCAAATTAGAGAAATTCTATTTCAAATAAAAACAAAAGGAAAACCTATCAGGCCGTGTGAAAATAAATGGGCAGACAGACATGGCTACCTACGGCATGATTTCACTTATAGGAAACATGCAGAACAGATTAAAAAAAAAAACAGTGACAGAAAACAGATTAGGGGTTGCCAGGGCCTGAGGGAGAAAGTGGGAGTGAGTGCTTTTAGAACAGGGTGTTCTTCTGGAGAATGAAATATTCTAAACCCATACAGCGGTGATGGATGCACAGCATTGTGAATGTACTTAATGCTCATGAAGTGTACAATTTAAAATGTAAAACAGTAAAGTGTTAAACGACGAAAGTGAAATTTATTTTAAATAATCAAGATATAAACAATAAAAAAAATCAATGAAAGGAAACATGAAATAGAGAAACAATTAGGAGGGTGGCGAAGGAAATTTGTGGTAAGGGAGTAGGTGGAACAGGTGGGACTGGAGGTTCTAATGAGGGAGGTTCCCAGGCCAGCTCTCCCAGGCTGCAGAGATTGGCCTCAGCTGCCTCCGGTTCTCCTGCAGGAGCTTGTGCAGGGGATGGCTCTCCCTGCACGGAGGCTGGGGCCTCAGCTGCCTCTCATTCTCCTGCAGGAGCCTGTGCAGGGCATGGCTCTCCCTGTACAGAGGCCGGGGCCTCAGCTGCCTCCTCGTCTCCTGCAGGAGCCTGTGCAAGGCATGGCTCTAACTGCACGGAGGCTGGGCCATCAGCTGACTCCTCTTCTCCTGCAGGAGCCTGTGCAGGGGATGGCTTTCCCTGCACAGAGGCTGGGGCCTCAGCTAACTCAATGTCTCCTGCAGGCGCCCAGGCAGGGGATGGCTCTCCCTGCACAGAGGTTTGGGCCTCAGGTGCCTCCCAGTGTCCTGCAGAAGACTGTGCAGGGGATGGCTCTCCCAGCACAGAGGCTGGAGCCTCAGCTGCCTCCTGGTCTCCTGCAGGAGACTGTGCAGGGGATGGCTCTCCCTGCACGGAGGTTGGGGCCTCAGCTGCCTCCTTTTTTTCCTGCAGGAGCCTGTACATGGGATGGCTCTCACTGCTTGGATGCTGAGCCCTCAGTTGCCTCTTGGAGTCCTGCAGGAGGCTGTGCAGGAGATGTCTGCCCCAGCACGGAGGCAGGGATCTCAGCTGCCTCCTCGTCTCCTTCAGGAGGCTGTGCAGGCGATGGCTCTCCCTGCACAGAGGTTTGGGCCTCTTCTGCCTCCTGGTATCCTACAGGAGCCTGTGCAGGGGATGGTGCTCCCTGCACGGAGGCTGGGGCCTCAGCTGCCTCCTGGTCTGCTGCAGGACATGGTGGATATGATTGTTCTCCCGGGATTTAAGCTGGGTCCTCTGGTGGTTCTGTGGGTTTTATCACTGTCACTACAGACCCTCTCCCGGTAGCTGCTGATCCAGTCCTGTGGGACTCCGGCGCCTCCATCGGGGAGATGGATGGAATATCCCCTTCCACCAGCTCCACGCTGATCTCCTGTCTGGAGCTCTGCAAAGACAGTGACTGGCTCTGTCCCAGAGGCATCAGAGCCCTGCCCAGCTGTCCTTGCTGCTGCTTCTGCCCTCTGGACCTAATTCTCCCAGATCAGGCAAACACCTGTGTCTGCACAGTATTCCACCCCTGAGGAAAGACCTACACCTCAGGGGCTTGGAATAAACCTCAGGCAGAAGGGCGCCACCCCCACACTCCACGTCCCACCCAGCTGGCCTTGACCTGGGCTTTGAACCTGACTGACCCCCCCAGGCTTCTAACACCTCACCGACTGCTCCTGGTCACGGTGGTCCACCCACATGAACCCGCCCTTCCAGGCACACATGGGGAGGTGATGTAGGGCTGCTCAGATGGAACCACAGTGGTAGCCTGGTTTGGAATGGCCTTCCCTGGGCCTCCCGGTGTTACCTTTCCGTCCCTCCGGGTAAACGGCCAGAGCAGTCGGCCGTGAGAGGGGCACCAGCATCTGCATCAGTCTTTGGGGGCTTTCCTGGGGCTCTGGCCCCTGGTCATTGGGAAGCAGCAACTAAACATGTTGCTCCTTCTAGACAAGTGCTAGAGAAGTGAGCTCGCTTGGGGGCTGTGTTTAGGATGTGGGTGCCTAGTTACCAGGGTTCCAAGTTCTGTTGGGCTCTGTGAGGTCACTTCCTGGGATCCCCTTACCTAAGCTTCCTCCTCACACAAGACCTTCCTAAGGGCCCCCCGGGCTGCTGACTGCTCACTCTCCATCTCCATACCCTGTCCAGACACAGTCACACCAACACAGTCCACCCCACAGCCTCTGGGGAGGTCTGGACACAACCAGGGCCCCAGCTTTGAGGACACAGAGTTGAATTCAGTCCCGCTCCTGCTTCTTGCCAGTGATGTCACCCTGGACAACCCTGCGCCGTTCAGGGCCTCCCTTCTCAGGGTCTCTCCTGTGTTCATGTCCCTCTCTGTGTAGTGGGGGTCATTCTAGCATCTACTTCCTAGGGATGTCATCAGGTGTATAGACCTAGAGATCCCTTCAGAGTCTGTGAATCCCGTGGGCTGCTCCCACACGTAGCTCCTGCACAGACTTGGCAGTGCAAGGATTACAGAAAGGGCTGGCTGTGGCAGAGAATACAATGCAAAGAGGCTTGGGTCTGCTGGGCGTCTGGGAGAGGCACTTCCCCTCTTGCCTGTTTCCCAGTGTCCCTAGGGAGGGTTGAAATGAAATGACGTTCAGACATCATCTCCTTCTGGCTCGCAACCCTCCAGGGCCTCCTGTTATGTTTAGACTCAGGTCCAAGTACCTGAGTGGCGGTCATCTCAGCCTATGTGGTGGGCAGCCCACACAGTGGCCCCAGCGTTCCCACTTCCTAGGCACACATCCTATGTAATCCCCGCTCCTCAATGAGAATGGACTTTGCGGCTGGCTTCTAACCAACAGAATAGGGCCGAATGATGGGATGTCACTTCCACGGTCGGCTTAATGAAAAGTCTGTGACTTCTGCCTGGTTCTGTCTCTCCTGTGTTCATTCTATCTCTCTGTCTCTGTCTCTCTGTCTCTGTCTCCCTGTCTCTGTGTCTCTGGCTGTCTGTATATCTCTTGGTCTCTCCCTGTCTCTCCGTCTCTCTCTTTGTCTCTCCTCTCTGTATCCCTGTCTCTGTCTGAGTCTCCTCTCTTTGTCTCTCCTACCCATCTTTCTATCTCTGTGTGTCTCTGTCTCTCTTTCTCTCTCTCTTTCTGTCTCTCTGATCCACTATTCAGGAGAAGACAGATCAGATATTATGAGCTTTCTTCCCTATGGCACCCCCTAATGCAAAGAACTGGCAGAGGGTCCCGGCCCACAGACAGAAAAGGCCTGAAACCCCCCATCCAAACTGAATCCTACCACTGCCCCGATACTTGTGAATGATCTCCGAGATGGCTCCTGCCTCTATCGAGCTTCAGTTGAGAACACAGCCCCAGCCTCCTGCTAGACCTTGACAGGGAGCCTCCCAGCTGACCTGAGCCTGGACCCTGGTAGAGACACTGTCAGATGCTCAATGACAGGTCTCGTAAGTGCTAAGTGAGGCTAAAGCTGTCACCCAGCATAGACAGCTAGTACCTCCTTCCAAGCCTGTGTCTGGCCCTACCATCGTCTCTCCCTCACTTCTCTCCTCCTCAGCTCACTCTAGCCACACTGGCTCTTTTCTCACCTCCTCTCTCGTCAAATTCTCTTCTGCCTCCAAGTCTCTGTGCTTTTGAGCTTCCCCCCAGCACGATGTTTGCAGACAGATGCAGGGCTGGTTCCTCTTGTCCTTCTGCTCAGGGCACAAATGTCCCCAGGGGGGCCCTTTACACCCACCTAGGGGCTCCAGGCCCTCCCTCCCTCCAGCACCCTGCTTCATTGCCCTGTATCACCTGCTCTTCTTTTTCGCATGGATTTGATCATGATTTTGTCCCTTCCACCTCCAGGCTGTGAGCTCCTGGAGGACAGGGACCATGTGGGTGCTTTCAGCACTGCCCTCAGGACTAACATGGGCCCTGCTCAGAGTGAGTGCTGGGGCCACAGTAGCTGAAAGAATCATGAGAGGATCTCAGAGTCCCCTCCCGCCTCTGATCAGCTCCCATTGTGGACGTGGATGTCAGTAATCAAAGGTGCCTGTTGCTTTAGACAGGGGAACACCCAGAACGAGCCCTGGGCATCCCTTCCCTGCTCCGCTTGCTCCATTGAGCACGAGTGGACACAGGACACCCCTGGTGGTCAGCCCCAGCCTTGCAGCCCCACGCAGGAAAGCAGAACGCAAAACACACACCTTTCTTTGTTTGGGGTCCTCAAGGCAGTGGTTCCACCAGGCACGAGGGTGCAAAGCAGCAGGACCTGCAGGCTCCAGGAGTGACGTGAGGGACCTCAGAATCCTCTCTTGCTCCCCGCTTTCACTCCACTGGCCCTGGTGTGTCCAGTTGACTCACAAGGCCTCCTCACCCCAGCCAGGGCAATGACTCCACCTCACTTCCAAAGGAGGACCCCGAGGCTCCGACAAGGATAGCCTTGTTCCTGGTCCCCAGACAAGTCGACCAGTGCTGTACCATGTTCTGCACTGCCTGGGTCCCCAGTCCCCAAGCTCTCAGGCTGCCCTCTGCAAAGCAAGACCTCGAGGGAATGGAATGCATTTTACAACGACTCAGAGAACAGTGGGTCATGGATGGAGAAAGAAGGTCAATAGACTCGTCTACAAGCCTGTGGGACCCTGAGAGTCACCCCATCTATGCACCCCAATTACAGAGGCCGAAGATCAGGCCTTCTCTCCTGTAGCCCCTCCCCCCTAGGGGGTCACATCCTAGTTCCCGGTGCCCAGAGTGGTGGACACAGGACGCCAGACCTGGTTCTCTGCAGGCTGCTCTAGGGATGGCCCCAACCCCTGCATCTCCCTGTGCAACTTGGGGACCCCCTGCACACCAGTCTGGCATCTCTCCCCTTCATGCTATGGGCCTGGGCATGTGGCTAGGGGACCGGATGCCCCTGCCCTATGGCAGAGCTGCCTCCAACCTCTTTCTTCCTTCCTCCTGTCACCTCCCCAGTGTGCACTTCCCTTCTGACACAGGACTGGGCAGTCAAAGTGTGTGTGTATGCTTGTGTGTGTGAGTGTGTCCACGTGGGGATGCGTAGAGGAAAGGGCCCTACATGGGCGGGTGTTGGCAGGGGTGCCGCAGGATCTTAGGGGCTCTCATTCCCAAAGCAAACCCCTTGGAAGTGTTGAGGCTGGCCTAAGAGCTTGGAATGCTCTCTTCTCCTCTGGACTCTGCCCACCTCGTGGGCCCAGGGCCTGTCCCTACTTCTCCTGGCCTCAGTTTCCCAACTCTCCTGTGAGGGTTGGACACGGAACAACATCAGCCCCGATGAGCATGGACATGGCCCGGGATCTCAGTCTGCATGTGTGTGGCAGGGATACCCTCACGGTCTCACAGGCCTCTCTCCTGTGGGGCAACCAGGCCTCCTGTCCATGGTCAGGCACACAGAGGGGCCATGCGTACAGCACTTCTGGGTGACAAGGCCCGCAGCACACATGTGTAACACAACAGTCCTCTGAGATGGCTGCTTTCGTCTGTCCCCTCCCCAGCCAACTGCTCGGTGACCCTCACATCCACTACGTCCTGGGAACAGGCCACACAAGCCAGGTGGGCCAACGGTGCGCAGTTGGGTAGGTTGGACACCTGGGGAGGTGAGGGTCACTGAATATACACCGACCTCACTGTCCTGGTCCAAAGACTGCATCCCAGGGCCCAGCTCCATGACTGGCTGGTCCTGTGGACATGAAGACTGTGGTGGACACAGACCTTGGGCAGGGAGAAGGCCAGTCTGCCCTTTTCCCTCCTCCTCTACACCCCCTACCGGCCACATGATGTCCAGCCAGTTCCTGCCTGCGGCCCTGGTGGGTTTAGGAGGAGCTGAAGGAAACCCAGCTGGGCAACTATTGGAGGGAGTTACTGTTATTAGGGAGCCCTCTGCGTCCTGAGTGATTGCACCCCATTTTACAGATGACCAGTGGTCCCAGCATTCAAGGTCACTCTACTCTAAGTGATCAATCCAGACGTGAACAGGGGACTAGAATTCCTTGCTTTTCACCAGCTTTGAGCCCAGCTTTGACCATCGAGTCCTTGTCGTGCATTGGGGCTCCCCCAGCCAGGCGACCTCCTGAGTCCAAGCACTTTAGGCACCTTCTTCTCCCTGCTTGAATCCCAACACACCCTCCTGAGGTCAGAGTCACTGACTCCAATTTTCATGGAGTAAACTGAGGCTCCGAGAAGACACCACATGAACTTGCCTGTCACAGGGCTGTGAGGTGACCTAGCTGTGTGTTTGACCCCAGGTCAATCTGACCCTAAAGGCTCTGCTAGCACAGGAGCCTGAGGAGGTGGCCTGTGAGACCAGCACAGAGGTGAGTGCATCCTGGATAGGGGCATGAGGGAGGGGCACGGTAGGCTAGGAGCTCTGAAGGGGGCAGGTGCTTGGCAGGGTCCTTGGGGAGGAAGGCTCTAGGGATGGTGGGGTGCGGTGCGGGGGTGCACTTGGGGACGATGTCTGGACCAGATCACACAGGGCCGTGACTCAGGCAAGGAGTCGGGTCTCACTACAGGTTGGTTGGACGTGAACGAGCAGTCTCATCAGAGTCTCAGGCGCTTAGATCCTAGATTTGGAGGGAGCTTGGTGGGCAACTTATCCACCTCCACTCAAGCCCAGATCCCCAAGAACCAACAGGATGAGAAGGCTGCTTCCATTTCCTCCCATGTACAGTGGGGACTGTGGCGGTCGCCTACCTGCTCCCAGGGCTGGGCATGCTGCGTGGAGGGCACAGAGAGGGCTTCTTGTCAAAGTAGCCATTCAGGACAGGTCTGTGCTCAGAGAGCTCTGAGTGATGGGACCAAGGGCATGTCCCACCAGTGGGCTAAACAAGATGCTCCTGTCCACGTTGCTGTTGTTTATTCCAGGTGGACAGGGATGATGCAGCATCTCCCACCGGGTGGATGGAGAGGGCCAGCGAGGAGCTATTGTTGAAGAGCCTGAGAGACAACGCTGGTGTGTGACCAAAGCTGCCATGGGTGTGGTGGAGGCTGACCAGGAAGAGGTGCTGCTGGAGACCAAGATGAAACCAGAGACCATAGGGGACCAGGGGGCGGTTGATTTCCATAACTGCGGGGAATGGCATGATCTGCAGATTCTCTGGACACCCCGACAGGACACCCCAGGCCGGCATCCAGCTCCTGGGCTTCTTGGCCCTTTTGTGGGTATGGATGTGGAACACTGGTCCCGGGCAAGAAGGGACTGGGAATGCGCTGTCAGGGAGAATGGGTAGGGCAGCCACCTTCTTTTCCTTGAAATCAGGGGACTCTGGGTCAAAACTCATGTTGCTCTCCTCCACTTTGGAGCTGGAGGAACCAGCCAAGGGCTCGCTGAGCATTGGACAATGTCCCTGCCACTGAGGTCCTAGCCCCATCTGAGGTGTCCCAGCAGTTGGATTGGGAGCTGTCCCTGGTCCTGAAGCCTGTGTTGGGGCCTGGAGGATTGGAGGCTGGATGGAAGGGTTGCATTTGCAGAGGTCAGGCCCCCTGGGTGAGTGGGGACTCTGGGACACCTGATGTCACAGATGCAAGTGACCAGCACCTGGGAAGGTGTGACTGAGGTGCACAGAGGGCAGTGCCTCAGTGGCAGGCAGGGCTTCATGCCCATGGGCAGCACTCCTTGGCAAAGGTCAGATAGTCCTTTGGACCCTAGAGAGCAGAAGGCACCTAAGGATGCCAGTGGTCCACAGGAGGCCAGGACAGCCTGCTGACTGGCAGGCATCAGGCCTGCAGCAGGAGAGGTTCAGGGTGAAACTGCTCCTGGATAGCCTGGGACAGCGGGTTGGACAGAAAAGATGGCCACCTGGTTTTTGTCACTCTAGTCTGTACATGCTCGTCTCCCCAGCTAGCCAGACCCTGGGAAGGGTGGCCCTGTGGCTGAACAGCACTAGGGACTGAGGAGAAGGTGCCCTTGGCAATATCAAGTCCCTCCTCTTCATGTGAGGCCGGTTGAGCTGGCTCCATGCCTGACCTCACCCCCTTGGTGACGATGGGCTTCTTCAGGTCCAAGTCATACTAGGCTTCGGGTACTGAACACATTGCCATCCTCAGGGGTCTTCAGCATGGGAGGGAGGGGCCAAGGAAGTGTTGCCTATGCTCAGGACAGCCACACCAGGGACAGGGTAATGCACAGAGACAGTAAGCAGATCAGTGCTTGTCATGGGGTGGGAGAGTGGATATGGGGGCATGGCTGCTTCGTGGGTACAGGGGTTCTGGTGGGGTGAAGCAATGATCTGGAACTAGATAACGGCGACGGTACACAGCGCAGAGGATGTAGTTAATGGCCGGCCCTGAATTGTACAACTTTAAGTGATGAAAACATTAAACTTTATTGAATCTAAATTTGAACACATAAAACATAAAAAGTCATAAAACATAGAAAAGGGAAAAGACATCCTGCCCTCACAGGCAAGGTGAAGGACAGCTCTAGGGTGGAGCTGGAGCCGGCCGTGCCTTAGTTGCTGGCGGTGCTGCAGCTGGTCTAGCACTGGAGCCACTGCTGTGGCTGATGCTAGAGATCCCACCAGCTCTGGCTGTGCAACTGGTCCAGGAGCTGGACCTGATGTGGGGCTGGAGCTCGGTCTGTCTCAGGCGATGGTGCCTGACCTGCTTCTAGAATTGGCTCCAGTCCTGAGACTGACTCTAGCTCTGCATTGTTGACAGATTTGGTGCGGCAGCTAGTGATGGAAATGGCTGCTGCTCTGGAGCTGGTCAAGTGTGGGAGCTGGAGAGAGCTCTCATTCTGGAGCTGGCCGCAACTGAGCTCTAGAGTTGGCACCAGAGCTCTCACTAGTCCACAGCTGGAGCAGGATCTGGTGCCATGTGGCTCTAACTTTGTAGGTTGAGGTAACTCTGGCTCCGCTGCAGGTGACCGAGCCTTCTCTAGCTCCACAGCTGGTAAAGAACGTGTCCTGACCTTTAGATGGGGTCAGTGACATCACCAACCCATCATGAGCTGTCCATCAGATGGTGGGAGCACTCCAGCAAATAGGATCTATTAGATTAGTGTTATTTCATCTCAGTTCTAGTTACATATTTATTTTAAATATACTTAGAAGGAGAATAGGATAACAGAAACCATTTACTCTTTGCTGAGAATTAACAGAGCACACCTTATTGATGTCGTTTTTTAAGAAATATTACACAGTGGAAGACACCATTCTCCTTCCTCTCTCTTTCCTCCCCAGAGGTAACTACCGTCTTGACGTTAATATATGTATTCTTTACACGTTGTCTTTTGCAAAAAGACAATCGTCCCAAATTTGCTGAGATTTTTGTTATAAGTGGCCATCAAAGATATGCGTCCTAGTGGATACTGTTAAAAACTCTGTCCTTTCAAAGTAAAGACAACAGTTCAACAGTTAGTTGCGAAGGTACCTGCTTTGTAGATAACGTTTATAAAAGAGAGGTTTGAAAATATCTCCGTTATGTTACCATTGACCCTCCTTATTTGGAAGAGTTATGTTCTGTCAATTCTTTGCTGTCACTGCATGAGCAAGAATGAACCAGTGCTCCCAGGGGAAGGACAAGGTGAGGTTTCTGTAGCCTCTGGTCGTGACATGTTTGGGAACCTCTCAATGCACAACCTTGTCTTATGTGTGTCTCTTGAAAGACACCTTATTTCATATAGATTGTTGATTCCTTAGTTGAACTCTCGGCCAACAGCACTATCTGTAACTCATGCCTGAAGGAAGCTCATCTAACACAACCATTTTCTACGAAAGGCCCATCACAGGCTCCTTGTGCTTCCGAACACTACACAACACTTCAGTACTACGTTTGAGGGCCATTCTAAAGAGCTAAAGCACCAAGGAGAAGCACAAAAGGTGACAAACGTAGCATTCCATAGATTAGAAAAAGGACATTTGTTGACGTGAGAATTAAAACAAGAGTTTTAATACTGTAATAGCAAAAACTGGAAACAACCCAAATGTGCACCAAAAGAAGAACAGTCAAAGGAGATGTCGTTTACTCATACTAACATGTAACAGTGAAAAAGAATGGCATAGGTCCAAGCAAATTGTTACAAAAATATCTCCAATGTAGTTTTGAGTGAAAAGAGGAGGTTGCAGAACCAGGTCCATGCCTCACAGGAACAGGTCTGCCTGAGGTTTGATCTCCAAGCAGCTCTATCCAGCCTAATGCCAACTGCTGTGAAAAAGGAAACAAAAATTCTGTTTCTGGAATGTGCTATTTGCCTAAAGAAAATCTTGCAAGCATGTGGCTGGTAGGTTCATCTAAAAGGACAGAGAGCTGAGACTTTGCTGAGCTTACAGAATAGGATTTACGAGTTCTTTCATTCCCTGATTCCTAAGGAATATTTTTAAGTAAATGTCTGCTTGTGTGACAACATTTCACGTGAGACTCGCTTGCATTATAACCTGGTAATGAGGTTGTGGGCCTTAGCTAACCATTACCAAGGCAAAGTTTTGCTGGCTCTCCTCTCTACCAAAAGCAACCTAAAGTTGGGCAGGACTATTTTGGTGTATCTGGTGTTATTTGGGCTGGTTTGCAGCACACACCCCCAAGAAGTCTCTCACCTCTGGGCCTCTGTACTTGAGGTAGCCTCTGCCTAGAACCTCTACCCAGGATGTGTAAATGGCTCACTCTTCATTTATCATGGCTTGGCTCAAATGTCCTCTGAGAGGTGGACACCAAGACAGGATTAAACGGGCAAGGATTTTATGAGGGGAAATGCTTCTGTAACAGAAAATGGGGTGGGGGAGCCTGGCAAAGTGGGAGAGCCATCAGGCCATGATGCAAGTCTGACTCTAAATGAGGGGGAGATAGAGGGAAGGATGGGTCCAAGTGTCCTACACTGCTGTATAGTCTAAGGAAGGCTTAGGAATGCCACTGGGGAGTCCTTGAGCACAAGCAGATCAGCAGAGGAGTCCATGCCTCCCAGGAACAGGTCTGCCTGAGTGTCTATCCCTGCCTCACTCACTGATTCAGAGCAGTCCAAGGGAAGCACGACCTCAGTGCAAACAGAGGATAGATCTCATAGCCCAGCAGACTACTGACTTCATAGCTTTGGTTAATTACGTTTGCTGCAGGTGGAGGCCTTCGAGGAGCAGTCTCCTGGATACCATATCTTATCAGTCAGTTTTCCCTGATCACTCTCTGCAAAACAGCCCCACAGAACAGTAAAACATCCACCACATTTCACCAGGAAACAGTAAAAACACATTTCAGACTGGATACAAGGCACATTCCAGGACAACAAGGTAATCTGAACTGGTGTTGGGAGTAGATTAAAACTGGATTACTTCTAGGGATCAAGCAATATCAAGAGAAAGAGAGAGAAGGAAGCAAGGGAGGGAAGACAGAGGGCGTTGGCCCTCAGCATTTGGGGCTAGTATTTGGGCATGCCCACCAGGGATCATAACCGGCTGCAAGACATCCTACAAGCCATAAAGTCAAAACACCTCATTCATTTTAAAAATATCATTTCATGTATTGACTTTTGTTTTAACCCGTCCCCTCATTTCAGACAGGAGATCCAGAAAAGGGAGACAACTAGTCAGTAGCCGAAGCAGGACTAGAAACAAGGGCCCCAGACTCCTGGTCATTCATTCAGGAGGACATCCCTTGTTCCTGGCCGCCTCCCAACCTGTAGGAGGACAACATTGGTGAGGACAACCTGAAGGAACTGAAGTACTTGCTTTCACAGAAGTTCAAAGGAGGTGCTTGAGCTGGATCTTAGAAGATGACTAGGAGTTTGCCAGACATCTGAAGGGCATTGGAGGCAGTGCGTGCAAAGTAGGGAGGCCTGAAACAGCGGTGGGATCAGAAGGCACAAGTGGAGCCCTCTGCTCAAGTGGATGAAGCGCTGAGGAGTGAGGTGAGCCGGGGAGGAGGATGCACTGTGGAAGACAGTGGGGAATGCCTGCAGGGGTTTTGGCAGCGAATGCCAATAGGAAGAGCTACCCTCTAGCTCACTGTGGCTGGAGCAGGGACTGAGTTGCCTAGTAGCTGATGAGGGTGGGGAACGCCCACGACAAGGCCAGGGAAGAGATGACAACGGACAGTGGCAAAGGGACTACACAGGGCAGGGGAAGGACTTACCTGGAGATGCGCGGAGGGCGCCACCCCTCCAGCGTTTCCCAGGCTGATGCCAAGAAGCAAAGGACCTGGCGACAGGAAAGCGCCCTGCGCCCTGAGGAGCCGGGCAGATGCTCGGGAAACGTGTGCTCCGCGGGAAGGGGACGGCGCTCAGGTGGAGCTGGAGATCAGAGGAAGGTCGCGCACCAGGTGGCAGGGCCAGGACCTGGGCCCCATCCACCACCCTGAGGATCGCAGGTCCCCGGCTCCGCCCAGCCCAGCCACCCCCCCTGGATGCGCCACTGGGGTCCCTCAGCACCTCTGCCTTCAGCCAATAGGAAACCTGGAGGCAGGCGCATTCGCCAGGGCGTGGGGTCAAGGGTCACACAAATTGGCCTCGCTGGGTGGCCTGGAGGGGTGAAGCGGCGATGGCGCCGGCGGCGAGGGCCCGGCTGGGGCGCCGGCTGGGCTGCCCCGGGGGCGGGGCGAGGGCTCTGAACGGCGGCCGTGTGCTCACCGAGTCGGCAGGAGGCGGCGGAGGCCGGGGGCGCGCCTGTGGGCCTGTAGGTTGGCGAGCGCGCGGCCGGCGCCGACCGCATCCTCGTGGGAGGCTGCAGCTTTTCTGGGCGCAGGGCGCCCCCCCTTCGTGCTGCCCAGCTCCGGGCGGAGCCCTGCGCCAGCTCGCGTCCGCGCCGCCGGGTCGAGCCGCTGCCATCCCTCCTGGAGCTGGAGCGGAAGGAGCGGGCGGCCCCTCCCTCGGCGCGTTCCGGCCACTGCCGCCGCTGCTCCTCCCCGTGCCCTCGGCCTCTTGAGAAGCTGCCACGCTGGAGGGTGAGACTCCGGGAGGGCGCCCCTCGAGCGGCCACAGGCACAGGAGGGGGAGGCGACAGGGGCGCTGCCTGCCTTGATGGAGGCGCGGAAACGGCGGGGTTGTGGCGGCCCGTGGGAGCCACACCTCCCCGGCGGGTCGGGGTTGTCCCCACATATCAGGGAGCAGAGGGAGGCTCAGACAGGTCAAAGGACAGGCCCCAGACCCCACAGCTGGTAGGGGGAGGTACAGTGGGATCAGCACTCGGGCGGTTGGCCCCGGAAGTTCTGATGTTAGGACAGACGGCTGCAAAAGCTCTGGGACCTTGCGGGCCGGCTGGAGTCGGTGGGCCAGAGGGAAAGGAAGCGTTAACTGGAGCAGGTACAGGGATGAGCGAGGAGGAGCGGAGGTCCGCACACACTAGGGTGTTTGCACAGGAGGCGTCTGCCTTGACTCAGGTTTGAAAAGATGGCAGCAGAGGGCGACCTGCGGCAGCTTCTCTTGGAGCCAACAGTCAGAAGAGCAAAACGAGGTGCTTGGGATAGGTTCTTGTTGGGGATGCTTGTGGGAATCTCGATGCGGGATGAAAAAGCAGCAGATTGGACCAGTTTGGCTTCTGACTTGTCTGTCAAGGGTAACAAGTGATCTTGAACTGAAAAGGGGAGATCAAGAGAAACGGGGCATTGAAGCTCCAGAGGAATGACAAGTTGCGTTGTTTTTTCCTTAATATTGAGTTGTAAGAGTTATTTATGTGTGCTGGATAGAGGTCCTTTATCATATACATGATATGTGCGGATATTTTCTGCCAGCCCACGGCTTTTCTTTTGATTTTCTTAAGTGTCCTTTGAAGAGACAAATATTTAAATTTTAATGAAATTCAGTTGATCAGTTTTTCTGCTGTGGATTGTGTTTTTGGTATGTGTAAGAAGTCTTTGCCTAACCCAAGATCACAAAGATAGTTTTCCTATATTTTCTTGTAGGAGCGTCATAGTTTTAGTTCTTCTGTTTAGGTCTATGAGCCAGCCATTTGACCTGGTATTTGTGTATGGTGTGGGGTAGGGGCCTTTTTCCATGTGGATATCCCATTGTCCTAGGATCATTAGTTGAAAGACTATCCTTTCCTTATTGAATTGTTTGGCACCTTTGTCCAAGTCAGTTGCCTGTAAACAGTCAGGGTTTATTTCTGAACTGTCAGTTCTGTTCCGTTGATCTATATGTCTAACCGTATGCTAAAATTATGCTCTTTTGATTACTGTAGCTTTATAATAAATTTTGAAATTGGGAAATGTAAGTCCTCCAGCTTGTTCTTGTTTTTAAAAATTGTTTTGTCTATTCTGAGTCTTTTGATTTTCCACATAAATGTTAGGATTAGCTTGTCAGTTTTTGCAGAAGTACTTGCTGGGATTTTGGTAGGGATTATGTTGAATTTGTAGATTGATTTGGGCACAAATGCCCTCTAACATTCTTTTGTCTTCCAATCCATGAACGTAGAATCTCTCATTTAAGTAGGTCTTTAATTTCTCTCAAGTATGTTTTGTAGTTTTCAGTATACAACTCTTGCATTTCTTTTGTTACAGTTATTCCTAAGCATTTTATCCTTTTTGATGGTATTTTGAATAGAATTGTATTCTCAACTTAATTCTTGGAGCTTTCCTTGCTAGTATATAGAAATACCTTTGGTTTTTGTACATTGACCTTCTATCTTTTGACTTTGCTGAACTTGTATATTAGTTTTATATGTTGTTGTGTATTCCTTAGGATTTTCTACATACAGGATGGTGTTGTCTGGTTGTCTGTGAATCAAGACAGTTTCACGTCTTCATTTCCAATTTGCATGCCTTTGTTTCTTTCTCTTGCCTAATTGCACTGGGTAGAGCCTTCAGTACAGTGTTGAATTGAAGTGCTGTCCGTGTTCTGTTCCTGATCTTAGGGAGACAGCATTCAGTCTTTGACCATTGCGGGTGATGCGAGCTGTAAGGTTTTCACAGATGTCTTTCCTCAAGTTGAGGAAGTTCCCTTCTTGTCCTACCTTATGCGGAGTTTCTTTTCTTTTTTAAAATCCTGAATAGGGACTAGATTCTGTCAAATGCTTTTTGTATATCTGTTGAGGTGATCATGTGATGTTTGTCCTTTATTCTGTGAGTAGGATATATTACGTTAGTTGATTGTTGGATGTTAAACCAGCTTGCATTCCTGGGAGAAATTCCTCTTGTTCTTGGACAATAATCCTTTTTCCACTGGGTTGGTTATGCTAACATCTTATTGAGGATTTTTTTCTTGTGATGTCTTTGACTGGTTTTGGTATCAGGATATTCCTGGCCTCATAGAATGAGTTTCTGGAAAAGTTTGTGAAGAATTGGTGTTATTCCTTAGGTAAATGTTGGGTTAATTTACCAGTGAAGTAAGTTATCTGGGTCTGGACTTTCCTTGGTAAGAAGAGCTTGTTTTATTACTAATTTAATTTTTTTAAGCTTGTTATAGGCACATTAAAATTTTCGATTTCTTCTTGAGTCAGCTTGGGTAATTTGTGTCTTCCTAGGAATGTGTTTTTTCTTGTTAGTTATCTAATTTGTTGGCATAAAGTTGTTTCTAGTATTCACTTCTGATCTCCCACAGTTCTGTACGTTGGTAGTAATCTTCTTTCTTTAGTTCCCGATTTTGGTAATTTGTATTTTCTCTTTTGTCCTTTGTCAGTCTAGCTAAAGAATTGTCAACTTTATTAATGTTTTGAGAGAACCAAATTTTTGTTGAATTGATTTTCACTATTGATTTTCTGATTTCTGTTTGATTGATTTCTAGTTGTATTTTTAGTATTTCCCTTCTTTGCTTGCTTTCGGTTTAGTTTGCTCTTTCTAGTTTCTTAAGGTGGAAGGTTTGGCTATTGTCGAGATCTTTTTTCTTTTGTCATGTAGGTATTGAAAGCTACATTACAAGCTTTAAACTAAAGTTTAAAGCTAAAATTATAATTTTGTCTCTAGGCACTATTTAGCTACAGCCCATAAATTCGGATATGTTGTATTTCTTCTGTCTTCATTTACCTTCAAGTAGTTTTCAGTTTTCTTTGGAATTTCTTCTTTGACCCTGGAGTCATTTAGAAGTGTTTACTTTCCAAATATTGATGGTTTTCCTAATTTCTTTATTTGTGGATTTCCAATTTCATTCTGTTGTGGTTAGAGAACATACTTTAATTTCAGTCCTTTTACATGTATTGAGACTTTCTTTTTTCACCAAGGATATGGTCTATCCTGGAGAATGTTCCCTGTGTGTTCTAAAAGGATGTGTATTCTGCTGTTGTTTGGGTGCAGTGTTCTAGAGATGTCAGGTCAAGTTGGTTGATAGTTTCTGGGTTAATCTATATTGTTTGCTCCTACTATTATGCACCACCCAGGCAGCTTTAATGTTCGTTATTAGCCTCTCATTGTTTTCAACAGACACTCCAGGAGGAAAGGCTGTTTGTTTTGGGTGATATCTGCATCAGGTCAGAAAAATAGAGCCTTGTTAATGGGGTCTTGCAGGGCACTACCAGACAGATGAAACGCGAGTTCTCTGGGAGTGGGGCTTTGCAGTTGTTCCAATCCTTTTCTGCCTCCCCCCATGGCTGCCAGATTGCTGATTTCCACTGAAATTGTGAGCTGTTTGTGTTGAGGGCTCCTGCAGAGCTGAGGAGAGGTGGATGGGAATAGGTCAGATTAAAATGCGACCAAGCTTGCTGTTCTGACTGAGAGTCAGCTGCTTTCCTGGAGTAAACATCCCCCAGATTGCTTGAAGTCTTTGGTTCTTTGTCAGAGTTTTGAAAAGTGGATTCTGACAGTTTCCCAGTGTTTTTGTTGCTCCACTATTTTCACCGACATTGCTCAATCCATGTCCTTTGAATGTAGTTACGGATGTGGTCGGATCACATCTGCCATTTTGCTCTGTTTCTTTATGTCATTTTTTTCTCTCTGCTCTTCCTTTGAGGCCCTCTTTTGTGGTTAATAGTTATTTTTCTAGCGGACTTTTTAAATTCCTTTGTTTGGTGTTTTACTATATTTTGTTTGTTTTTTTAGTAGTTGCTCTTGGGATTAAAATATGTGTCCTAATTTATCACAATCTACTTCAGGTTAATAGTGACCTAATCCTGAGGAAACTAACTTTGTTTCAACATTGCTCCATTTCCTCCTCTCTCGTTTGTGTGGTTGTTGTGATATATACCACATCTTTCTACATTTGAAGCCCAGCAAAGCAATTTATAATTATGATTTTGTGCGATTGTCCTTTAAATCTCTTAAGTGATGAAGATAGACAAAATATATTTGTGCAGTGTTTTATATTTACCTTTATAATTACTTTGACTGATGTTCTTCATTTCTTCTTGTGATTGTTACTGACCATCTGCTGTCATTTCCTGTCAGCCTGAAGGACTTCTTTAGTTCTTGTTCAGACGCGTCTCCTCTCAGTGAATTCTGTCAGTCTTTGTTTGGTCATGTCTTTATTCCAGCTTCAATTTTTTTTAAAGTGTAATTTTGCTGGATATAGAATTAATGCTTGGTTGACAGTTTTTGTCTTTCAGACTTTGACTATGTCATTCTATTCGTTTCTGGTCTCTGTAGTTTCTGATGAGAAGTGAGCCGTGAATCTGATTGTTGTTGCCTTGTACCTGATGAGTCCATTTTCTTTGGGTGCTTTCCAGAGTTTGTTTTTTAACAGGTTAACTGTGTTTTGTTGAGCATCTTTGATCTTAGATTTATGTTTTTTCATAAAATTTGGTGGGTTTTCTGCCATTCTTTCTATAAGTGTTTTGTTCTACTTTCTTTCTCTCTTGCCCTTCTGAGACTCCCATTTCCTGACTGTTAATACAATTGATGTTGTGCCACAGGTCTCTGCAGCACCATTCGTTTTCTTTTTCAGTCTTTTTTTTCTCTATTTTTCAGAATGAATACTTTCTATTGCTATTTCTTCAAGTTCACTGATTCTTCTGCCATCTCAAATCTGCTGTTGAGCCTATATAGTGAATTCTTTATTTTGTTATTTTGCTTTACAACTTTAAAATTTCTATTTAGAATTTTTGTGTTTGTTTTTCTGTATTCAGCGTCCGTATTTGTCAAGTCATTGTCATCATGTATTCATATGGTTTTTTAACATGGTCTTAAAATAGTCTTTGAAAAACAGTTCATTGATATCTTTGATAAATCTAACATCTGGGTCAACTGCGTGTCAGTTTCTGTTGGCTGCTTTTTTCCCCCTGGTATATGTCACTCTTTCTTAATTCTTGTATTTTTTTTTTTTGTTAAAAACTGGAGTTTTTCATGATATATTATAACAATTTTGGATTCTGATATTTTTCATGCTGAGGATTTTTTCTTTTGTTTTGTTTTTTAATTTTTATGGACTTGATCTATAGCCTCAGCCTCCTGGGCTGTGCGTGGCCACTGATGTCTTTGCTCGGTTCCTCTTATTTTTTTAGCCTGACTTCCTGAGGGTTGCCCCCAGTCTGCATCCCTTTGTGGTCAGCCAATGATTTGGGCAGAGGTTGTGCTCAAACAACTTGAGCTTCTAAGGTTTCTACCCTCTACCTTTGATTGTCTGTAGGTTGGAACCACATCAAAGTTCAGCCTGTTCTCCAGTCTCCTCATCTTTACTTTCCACCGGTGCTCAGGTCTCATCTGTCCATTCGTGCAGTTTTTCAGAAAGCCGTGGATGTGGGCAGAGGCTTCTGTCGCTCTCTCCTTTCTAGCATTTTCCCATGAAATTTCTGGCTGGTCTGCCTCTCCTCTTGCCCCAATCACCATTGCAATCAGGCTCGTCGAGTTGTGCATTTTACTTGTTTGTTTCCTACTAGTTTGCTGATGGGCATGAGTTTGCACCCTCCAGTTTCAGCATCCAATGAAGGTCTGTGCATTCTGGCAACAAAGCTGAAGGTTTTCATGGCCAGCCCTGTCCTGTTCAAACTTCTGTGCTAACTGAGCTGGGGCGGAAGGAACAACACAAGACAGGAAGTCTGAAGTCTCCAGCTGTTCTTACCTGTAGTTCTCACAGTCTTCTGTGAATAATTCCTCAGTTTCTTTGTGTTTTATTGATTTCCCAGGCCGTGAAGTGGTGTTTTTTAAATAATTTTGTCCAGTTTTGCAGTTCTTTTTTGGTGAGAGCTTCACTAACTTCTTCACTCCACCATAGTTGGAAGTGCTCTGCTGGCACATTATTATAACACACATTACCGAATGCTGACTCTGTGTCAGGTGTTGTTCGAAGCCTTTTCCCATACTAGCAGATTTAATAACACAGTAGGTGCTCACCAAGTATTTGTTGAGTGTTGAATCAACAGCTACCACAAGCAATGAGAGAAAGCATAGAGTGCTGGGCATCCTCTGTGGACTCGCTTCTTTTCTATGTTTCCTGCTGTGTGGTCAGGGGCTGGCTCCTGCCTCCCCAGTGGGTCGTTTCTGTGGACCCAAGCCATTCCCAAAGGCCAGGGAACTGAGCTTTTTGACTCACACAGGGGTGCATGTGTATATGTTCCCTGTGAATGTGAGGAGAGAAAATATCACAGGGAAAAAGGAGGGATATGTCACTTTGGGATGACTTGATTAAACAAGTCACCAACACGTCAAATTTAAAGGAAATATTTAGCTAGCTTTCCTCAGGCCATGCTGCAAGTAAAAAGAAAATCTTTCTTTTGCTGAGGAAGAGTCACCCTGAGCTAACACATGTGCCAGTCATCCTCTATTTTGTATGTGGGTCGCAGCCCCAGCCTGGCCACCAAAAGTGGTGTAGGTTTGCATCCTGGAACCAAACCCAGGCCACCCTAGCAGAGCGCGCCGAACTCACTCACTGGGAACTAGTCCACATGGCCGGCACCCCCGCCAAGAAAATTCTTCACATTTGCTCGTTATTGGTCAGCTGGCTTTTCCTAAGGATTAGGTTTATATATAGTCTCTGAGATTGACTACAGAGGCCTGTGATAAACTGTAAACAGCCAAGGGACAGTGGGGCGTCATTTGGGTCACTGTAGAATTTGTTGTCCAGTTTGTTCGAGAGTGAACGTTGGGACATCAGGTGTAAGCTAGGACTATCCCAGGCCACCCGGGAAGGTGCTCACTCTGGGTTTTATGGGAAAGGAGCCGATTCTAAAGCCAGGCTGCCCTTGGCTTCAGCCCTACCAAATCCTCCGTTTCCTCATGTGGCCAGTGAAAGTGAGGATTGATAACATCACATCGCGTTTGGGTGAAACACCCAACAGAGTCACTGGGCTGTGAATGTGTCACTTTCGCTGTGGCTGTGGTATGAATGCTTCTTCATGGCAGGGCTTTGAGAATGTCACAGTGCAGTATCAGGGTCAAGAGGGTGCATTCTGGAATCAGACAGCCTCCACATCTTAGCCGCGTGACTGTACTAGACAAGTTACTTAATCTCTAGGAGCCTCGATTTTCTCCTCTATCGACTACTCCTCTTACTACCACCAGTAATGATAGTGAGTACGTGCCGTCGCTCTTACACATTAAGTCAAGTACTATTCACTGTAGGGACTTTAGCTCTATTAACTCATTTAGTCCTGACAACAACCCAATAAGAGAGATATTGTTCTCAACTCCAGTTCACATAGAGGGAAACAGACACAGAGAGGTCAAGCAGTCTGTTTCAGATCACACAACTGGTCAGGGTCTACCAGCTGTAGACCCTCTGGTGTTGCCAAGATTCAAACTAAGGTAATGTTCAACTTTACTGCTTTGCGAGACTGTGTCTTGGTGAATGGGGAGGATCTGATAACTAGATCCTTGGGTGAGTGTGAAGATGAAATGAGATAGTGCATCTCAAGCACTTAGCATGTAGCAAACATTCCATAAGTGTTGGTTGCTGTGTTAATAGTGTGTGTTCTTGGAATGGGTAAACAAGCTGCCATTTATTGCTGGAAAAACTGGACGTCCCAGATCAGTGAATGCTTTATGGGAACTTTTTTTCAGATTTCACCTGCCGCCTGTGGCCATGGATTCACACTGCTGTCCTCTAAAGCTAAGGATGGGACGAAAGTTTGGTAGATGGAACTCAACAGAGATTCTCAGTTTGGATTTCACAGGAGCCGAAAAGAGAAAATTGAGGCTCTCGCCTTGGCTTTTTCTGCTGTGATTTGCTGAGGAAGCTCCCTCTGATTTTCAAGAATCTGATGACATAAAGCAAACCGTAACAACAACATAGATGGAGTCTTGAAAGGCACATTGTTTGGAACTATCTGGACTAGATTATTTTCAGCCTGTTTGGTAAAGGTCCTTTGCTGATAAGTAGGGATGTTATTTTTTGGCCCCAGAGTGATGACCTTTGTTTCCTAGCTTGAGATATCCTGAGGCACTCTACAGTGCCTAGAATGTGGTCTGGGCAAAAAATTCAATGAAAGCCTTAAGATGGAGGCTTTATTCCAGATATTTGAAATTGGATTATAAAATGTTAGAAATGATTTATGATATTTGCAAAAGTAGACACGAGTCAATCAATATGATGAGGACAATATGAAACATTTTTTAAAATAAAGGGGAATTACCCAGAAATACATACTGGACAAATCTTTCTTTTCATTTTTTTCCCTCTTCCCTCATTTGTATGCAAATGTCTGTTTATAGAATTTTGATCACAGTGTATATTTTGTTTTCTGCCTTTTTTCACTGAATTTCATATCAGAATCCTTTTACCCTTAGTATTGAAGTCTTTATTGGCTGTACGATGCCAAATGACATTTCTTTTTACCTTTTGTTAAGAATGATTGTAGACATATGCAAAAGTGGATGGAATAAGATAATGCACCGCATGGGCCATCACCAGCTTCCACCATCATCAGCTCATGACGATCTTGTTTTACACATTTCCCCCATGTTCTCCCTCAGCAAATTTAGAGCAAATCATAAGAAAATTGATTTCATTCATAAATATTTCAGTACATATCTAAAAACATAAGGACTGAAAAGAGTGGTAAGTATAGCATCACACCTAAAAATAATTAACAATGTAATCCCTTAATATCAAATAGTTTGTCAGTGTTCAAACTGACAGTTGTCTTATAAGTGTCAATAGATTTTTATTTTATTTTTAAAAATTTATTTGAATCAAAAGCTGGATAAGGTCTAGACATTGCAAGTGGTTGAGAAGACTTTTATAGTCTTTTAAGTCTGTTTGAATCTTTTATCCTTGAAATGCATTTAACGAAGAAATCTCATTGTTTATTCTATAGAATTTTCCAGTCTTCAGTTTGTTGAATGCATCCCTGTGGTGCTGGTTGACATGATCCTCTGTCCTCTGTATTTCCTGTCAATAGGTAGTTGGACCTAGAGCCAGTTTCCCTTTCAATGTTATATATTAACTTTTCCCAGGCCCTTAGGGGTCCATGCAGATAGTAATGGGGGATGTGAATCACTTGTCAGTATTTTAAAGTACTTCATATTTTCAGCTACTAATATGAGCTAACAACATTGTCCATTTTCTTTGATTTTGCCTAGAATCACATCATCTCATTGTGATAAACCAGTTATTTCATGCAGATCAAAAGCTCTGTCTGCAAATTATATCAGTCACTGATGAATATGGATGGGCAAGTATATTATTATAACATTCATAATGCCATTTATTTGGTGGATGAGATGTTTTTAAAGATGAGGATTATAGGAGAAGATAGGGGGTCATTAGTGAGGAGTATGTTGAGAACCAGTGCGTTTGCAGATCTTCTCCTCAACTCCAGACTCCACTGTAAATAGTCAAAAGTTCATTGTTTAAAACCTGTCAGAGGAATTCCATACATAGACCAATCTGGCCTCTCCAGTAGGATTATAAAGAACAATAAGTTTCTGCTTTAATTCCTTTATTTTTTATTATTTATTTTTTGTGAGGAAGATCAGCCCTGAGCTAACATCCGATGCCGATCCTCCTCCTTTTTGCCGAGAAAGATCGGCCCTGAGCTAACATCTGTGCCCATCTTCCTCTACTTTATATGGGACGCCACCACAGCATGGCGTGACAAGTGGGGCGTCGGCGCACGCCCAGGATCCAAGCCAGCGAATCCCGGGCCGCCGAAGCACAGCGCGCACACTTAACCGCTTGCGCCACCTGGCCGGCCCCAAGTTTCTCTTTAGAGTGACTTCTAGACAACATTTCATCTTACATGCTTATTTAAAAATTAAAATTTTCTATTTTGAATAGGTAACATATTTGCATAATTTAGAATCGTAATGGCGCCATAGAACATATGATGAAGAGTCTGCTTTCCACCTCTGTCCTCCCAGGATCATGATTTTTCTACCTGTCGACAACCTGTGTTAACAGTTTCCTGTTTATCCTTCTGGAGAGATGTAATGCATGTGCGAGCAAATGCATCTACAAATGTATTCTTTTTGCTTCCTTTATTAGAAGTGGTGTCATATAACATGTGCTGTTTTTCACCATACTGAGAAATCCTAGTGGCTATTGCAGAAAGTGGCTATTGCTTTTACTTTCCTGAAAAATTCAAATGGTGTGAAATGACATGTGAAGAGCTTTCTTTAATAAGACTAAGGATGCTTTTCAGTAACCCCATGTGTCATGGAGGCAGTGTGGTGCAGTGGGTTGGACTTGGGGGCCAGGGTTCTGGTCCTTGCTGTGCCACTAACTTATGTGGCTTGAGTAAGTCATTCCGATCTCACTGTGTAACAATGTAGGGGTGGGGCAGTGTCATCTCTCATGTTAGAAGTGCTCTGACTCTGCGTCAGTGCACTCGCCCTGGTTGTGTTTGTTTCAGCGAGGGGAGACGCGTGTGTTTTGGAGCTCTCACCCGTCCCACTGCCTCTGGACAGACCTCAGGAGACACAGGTGCTACAGGTCTCCTTTGGCAGCGCCCACTGTCGTCCTGACAAGACGGTGAAGGACGTGAATTGACCTGTTCAAGATTGATGGATGGTGGGGGGACCACTTTCTTGCCCTAGGGCCTGAAGTGGCCCATTTGATTGACCCACATCTGATTGTGAGGCTGTTGGAATTTCCCGAGCAAATCAGGAGCATGGCTCAAGAGACTATGTTGGGCAGACTTGGCTGACTCTTTTCTGTTCTCTGCTCTCTGTGGTTCTTGGGAAATCTGAGGTATATGTAAACATGACAGTGCACACCAGGCAGCCTCATCAACGCCTGCCTTTGTTGTGAAGTCACTGAGCTGGGCTACGTGTGTAAACGGCTTTTCCCTTGTACTGAGAGAAGCCTGTTTGCTAACACTTCCTCCAAGACGCGGGGCTTTCAGAGTCCAGGCTCCTGGGTAACCCCGACCGTCTCCAAAAAAGTGGTTATTCCAGGGAAGGCCAACTTGATGAAATTCATCACATTTCATTTTCTGGCTAGGGTTCTTTGTAGGAAAAGCCGAAGGTGGTGTTTAGGAACTCTTTCCAGAGGGGACTTGGCCTTGAGGGCAACCTGGTGACAGGTGCAAGGAATGGGGTGTTATGAGCGGTTCGGGGGATTCGATTGGAGACGTAAAAGAAACTCCACTCCAAACAAATGGACTGAAGGTATATCTTATTATACAGAGGATAGTAAAGGCGGTAGTCCTCCAACAGATCAGAATAGGTCAAATAATAAGAGGGAAAAACACCAGCTCCATCAGAATGGGAAACCCCTGATCAGCTGAGATAGCGGCAGATTCGAATAGGTCATATAATAAGAGGGAAAAACATTGGCTCGATCAGAAATGGAAAAACATTGGCTCGACCAGATCGACTGAAGGGAAATGACACAAGGCAACCGGAAAGAGAAACACCAGGTTGACCGAAAAGAGAACACATCAGATCAATTACTTCACAATAAATCCATTACTCACAACATCCACGCCCCAGTACCGAGAGAGTCCTGTCAATCGACATGGGTGTGTGGGAATCACACGTCCTGGGCAAGGCGTCCCTTCCACAAGTGGAACTCTCACCAGGCCTCGCTTTCCAGCAGTTTATATAAGCAGTTACAGAGTTTACAGAGCAAGCATTCAGTGTTTCCATGCACAAAAGGTTATCAGTGGCGTACATGCACTGAGCACCCTGGCTGTTGTCGCAGCCCAGTAGTTGTGTACGTGCATTGGTTTGTGGTTATCGTCCCAGCCCAGCACAGATGGTCAGTCAGGCCCAGGCTGCGGCGCCCGAGGGCCTTGAAATTTTTACACATTGCAACTATGTTCATGGGAGAAGGGCCAGTTCCCACCACTCAGAAAGCAGCTTTTATATTTCTTTTTGTGCTGGTGGCTGTAGGTCAATGGAGTGGCCAAACATGGCTGTACTCATGTCAAGACAAGGGGGTGCTGAGTCCTTTCACAGGAGGTGCTCGCCTCTCATGGAATTCCTGAGAGGCAGAACGAGGGCCCAGAGGAGAAGCAGAGGGAAAGTACAGGTGGCCCAGCCTGTTGCAGCATGTCTGGACCCCAGCATGCCTGGAGGTGTGCCTGCACTGGCTGGGAATATTGGAGAAGGAAACCCAGTGGCAGTTGGGTGAGCAGTTGGACTAGGACCACTTTCCAGACCCCCTTCCAGTCCTGACATTCTTGGGTTCCACACACCTGTAGAACTGATTTCATTGGTGGTGGTATTCTTTAGTCTTCAGCCTGGCAAACAGCTATTACGGACAATGTGGAAGGAAGGTGGTGGAAAATGAACCTTACAGGTGAGTTCCCACAAGGACTACCCCTCCCCAAGTTGTGTTGAGCATTAAACATCTCTGGAGTGATTACTGTGTGATAGAGTCACAGAGCAGTACCAAGCAAGGTTCCTCAGGCCTGAGAGGAGCAGTGAGCGCTCCACGGAGAGCTGTGGAGAGTGTTGTTCCATCTCAGGGGGAGCTCCGTGCATCAGCCTGGTGGGAGGGCAGGTGCATGAGCATTGATTGGGATGGCTAGACCTTCTTTGGATTCCTTCTTTATTTTTAGCCAAATTGATTAACTTCAAAAATTCCTCTGTTTCAGTTCTATTTCTGTTGGTCTTTAAAAAAATTTCCCTCTAGTTCCTCGCGTTATGCTGGTGGGTTTAAACACCAGTCTCAGCTCTGGCAGCATATTAAAATCACCAAGCGATTTAGTTTGTATTATTTTACCTTTGCACCTGTGTCTAACTCTGCCTTCTTTTTGACCTAGAGAGTTTCCCTAACAGTTACTATGTGTGTGTATGGGGCCGCCAGTGAGGAATGACAGAGGAGAGGCCAGAACCCCACAATGCTTACCGTGACCATATGTCTTGCTTCTCCCCTGATGGCCCTCAGCCATTAGCGGAAGTCACAAAGTCCATAGAACGCAGGCCTTCGATGGACAGGTGGTCCAGGTAAGAGGCGTGGGCTGAGAGCTACTCATTCTGCCCCTTGGGGCACTTTTGAAAGGGGGAAACTGGGGGGGGTGATGGGAAATTTTTAGGCGGATTTTCTGAATTAATAAATTATTTTATACAAATGGTCGCCTGGCTACTGTAGGCCAGGATGTTCAGTACTGGAACATGGGGTACCAAGTTGAATAAGGTTTGGGGGGAAAACACTCTAGTGGGAGAGACAAGTTGAAAAAACTAGCTGTACCTGAGTGTGCCCAGGCTCTGTGTGTGTTTCAGGCTGGCTTTATCTTGTTCACCATTTATTCCCATGTTTGGGGCAGTTCCTGGCACATGGTAGATATCTATAATCAATACTTAAATACATAAATGAATGCATACCGAAAGTGCTATAAGAGTAGCAAAGGGGAGTCATTAAGTCTTCCGGGGATGGAATGGAAGGCACAGAAGGCATCGTGGAGGAGGTGACAGAGGAATTTACCAGATAGACCAGGAATGGGTGGTGGGAAAGGTTTCATGGCAGAGGGGAGGTGGCAGGTGGAGCCTTTAACTGCTGAGAGCATGTGGGGTGGCTGGAGTTTGGTATGCTTACAGGGGAGTGCTGTGGCATAGGCTGGAAGACAGGTGGAGAGTGAGCGATGCAGGGTTTTCTAGGGTTGGGGGAGGAGGTGATGAAGGCCACTTGGGAAGGCGTGGGGAGAAGGGACATGTGGAGAGACATGTAAGGAGGATTGACCAGATTTGGGGCTTGATAAGAGGTCCAGGGAGTGAGCTAGAGGGAATGGAGCCTGACTCCACTGGCAAATGAGTGGCTGCTGATGTTCTCAACCCGGATGGGGAAGTCCTAGAGGAGGAGGCTCGTGTTGAGTGGGAGAGAGAAGCAAGGAGGAGGTAGAGAGTGAAATTGTTTTTAGTATGCAGTAGAGTATAGTGCGTCTTGCACAGACTTGAAAGTCCCATGGATGCGAATTCAAGTCCCTGCTTCCCCACATATTAACTGGATGACTTTGGTCAAGTTACCAACCTTCTCTGAGATTCAGTTTCTTCGTAGGTGTTCTTGGTTATTGACTTAGCACAGTGCCTGGCATAATAAGCATTTAGTAAACGGTGCTTTTCATTAGGCAGTTAGAAAAGCAGGTCTGGAACTCAGTAAAGTTGTTGGGAATGGAGATAGCAGTGTACAGGTGACAGAGAAAGCCTTGGAAACGGATGCAGCCTCCCAGGGGAGTGTGAAGAGGAGGAGAGAAGAGGGCAGAAGACAGACCTTGGAGAAGGATTCCAACACTGAAGGGTAAGGAGTAAGGCTGAGCTAGGGAGCAAGACTGGAAGCTATGGGAGAGGCAGAAGAGAGAGATGGGGAAGAGAAAGGCTTGTGGAGAAGGGAGTGGTTCTTCAGGGATGGACTGGGATGGAGGAGCTCTTGGGTCTTCTCCTTAGGACATCTGGCCCTTTCCTTTAGCAAGAGCCGCATCAGTGGAGGGGCAGGCAGAAACCAGGCTGCAGTGGAGTGAGAAAGAATAAGAAGTGGAGGTTGTGTGGGGCAGCCTGCCTGGACTTGGCCCCCTCAGGTTCAGGAGCAGTAGGGAATGCTCCCGTGCTTTGGGTCCTTTGAGCAGGACACTGGGCTGCCAAAGATTTCTTCTCATCAACCTTCCCTCTGTTTGTCTGATAGATCGCTTGTGGTCAGGACCATAGTCTGTTCCTAACGGATAAAGGAGAAGTCTATTCTGATGGATGGGGCCCAGCTGGGCAAACAGGTAGTGGACCTTACACCTCCTTGGGATGGTGCAGTCTGGAGCTGTGAGCAGTGGGGCTCTCATGGGCTAGAACCACCTGCCTTCATTTGACTCTTACCTCTCTTATCACTTCCTGGGGACACTGTTCTGTTTGTCCCTTCCCAGTTCCCTCATCCCCAGCTCCCATGGAAAGGAACCAATAAAAGATTGGGTGGAGGATTAGAGCCACCCCTCAGCAGAGGAGCTGTGAGCCTTTCTCTCAGCAGAGACAGGAAACTGTGTGAGGCTTTCAAAGAGAAAACAAGTGTCCCCTAAAAGGAGCTTGATGTTCACTGATTTGAGAAGAATGTGATTAATGCAGGGAGGAATGATTGACACATTTTCTCAAGCTTGTATATTTAACCTTTTTGTTTCTGATATTGGTCTGAAGAGAGGGCCATTAATATAAGACTAAATCTTGTAGAAATCCTCAGTAATCCTACCAGCAGATGAAATCATCTTTGTTCATTGTCTACTGTTTTCTTCCAATCCTCGTTCATATGTGCACATTTTTTCCCCCAAAGCCACAGTAGATAGTTGTATGTCATAGCTGCACATCCTTCTAGTTGCTGTATGTGGGACACGGCTTCAGCATGGCCGTAGAAACGGTGCGTCGGTGCGTGCCCAGGATCCGAACCCGGGCCGCCAGCAGCAGAGCGCGCACATTTAAGGGCTAAGCCACGGGGCCGGCCCTTTTTTTTGATGAGAAAGATTCGCCCTGAGTTACCATCCAATGCCAATCCCTCTCTTTTGTCTAACGAAGATTGCCCCTGGGCTAACATCTGTGCCCATCTTCCTCTACTCCACATGGGATGCCGCCACAGCATGGCTTGACAAGTGGTGCATCGGTGCACGCCCGGGATCAGTACCTGGGAGTCCCAGGTCGCCGCAACGGAGCGTGCACACTTGACCGCTCCGCCACAGGGCCGGCCCCCATTTGTGCACATTAGTATACAGTAATCACAGCATAGGTGTGGTTTTATATGCTTGTTTTATCATTTATACTTACATAAAGCATTTTTCCATGGTGGTAATATTTTCACAGTTACAGTTTTTAATATTTGTATGATATAGCATCAATTTAATTTATCATAATTAATAATTAATTTAACCATTTTATTATAAAATTACATGAGCATTTCCCTGTTGTCAGGTGGCATACTTCTTTGGAGACGGAGTGCGGTGGCCGTTGGAGATATTATGACATTTATCTTGTGTGCATACGTGACTTTTTCTTTCGTTTGGATTATTGCTCTAGAATAAATCCCAGGAGTGTCAAAGGAGTAGGATATTTTTATTCTTGTCAGTATGTATTGTTAAATTGCTTTCCAGAAGTTTTATCAGTTGATACTGCCAGCAGCAGTGGGTAGAAGTACCACTTGAATTTTGTGGGTGAGGCATCGTGGGGGGGCTTAGCTGGGTCTTTGGCTCTGAGTCTCTCAAAGGCTGCAGTCATCGTAGGGTTCCACTGGGAAGGCTCTGCTTCCAGGAGCACACCGATGGTTGTTGGCAGGATGCAGGGGCCCCAATTCCTTGCTGGTAGTTGTCCAGCAAATGGTTGCTGGCCAAGCCTTCCTCGGTTCCTTGCCATGTAGGCTTCTCCATGTGGCAGCTCCCAACATGGCAGCTGGCTTCGTCAGAGTGACCAAATGAGAGGGTAAGACGGAGTGCCAGTGAGACAGAAGCCAGTGTCCTCTCATTTAATCTGGGCAGTGACCTCACCTTCACTTTTGCTGGCCTTCTGCTTGTGAGAAGCAAGTCACTAGGTCCAGCCCCCACACAAGGGTGGGGAGTACACGTGGGTGTGAACAGCAGGAGACAGGGCTCACTAGGGGCCATTATAGAAGTAGCCTGCCACAAACATGATCTTGACTGTGGCCTGAGCCTCCCTCTGTCAGTGACAACAGTGATTTCTTTCCAGTGGCCCTTGCCAGAGCACAGTTAGGTAAAGAAGCTCTCTGCGAGCCAGGCAGCAGAGGCCAGGCCCCAGCTCTGCCAGCCTCGCTCACCTAGGTGTACACTTTCTGGGTCAGTAAACCCCTCTTTTCCTTTTGAGTCAACTTAGGGACCGTTGGTGTGCCGCGGTCTTCACCAAAGCACTTAGAATCTGTCTTTCCAAAGTTATCCCTCAGCAGAGGCACCAAGATCAAATCCTGCTGGAAAGCTAAGTTGGCCACACTTCGTCCTCCAGACCGCTGACCCTCCCATCTTTCACTCTCAGCAGAAGAACCTGCCTCCTGTTTCATAGGGGAAACAGATGCCGTCAGCTGAGAAAGCCCTCAGTTTCCCACTCGGACTCCTGCACACTTGCCTCTACCTGTCCCCGCCCTGGGTCCCTTCCCTTTATAGTGGTGGGGGAAGCGTGTCTCTTCCTGCTGAAGCTGATGATTCTCTCTGTGCCCTGGATCACTTCTCCCCCCGTTCCTCAGAAGCCTCACTCCATCTGCTGGGCCTTCTTCCCCACAACTTCAGCCTCTCCCTCTCTACTCGTCCCTCGCCATCAGTCTTGACACCTGACTCAGGTGTCTTCCATCTTAAGAGGCCCTATGTGGAGCCCTCCACATCCTCCCATTCCCCCAAGTCCCACCCCTTCGCTTCACCTCCTGCCTCCCCTTCTAGGCGAGAGTTCTCAGGAGCTGCATTGACTTACTGTCCCCATTTCTTCGTCTCCTTCTCATTCCTCTGTCCGTTCCACTCAGCTTCCACACTGATCAGTTTGCTGAGTGGCTCTTGCTAGGGTTACGGTGACCTCCATGTTGCTGAAAACAATAATAAAGAACCTGGAGACCATTGTCCAATCTTTCCCTTTCTTGATCTCTCAGCAGCGTTTGACATTGGCCGTGACGTGCTGAGCATCTTGGTGAAGAGCGGTCTTCCTTTCGCCCCTGTGACTGGGCTCTCCGAGGGCTCTCTTCGTTTCTCGTTCCTTCTGGACTCATTTCCTGGCTCTCCTCCTGGGCCAGGCCCTCCCGTGTCGGAGGTCCCCGAGGCGGGACTGTGCTCTCCTCCTTTCCTCTGCCTTCTCCTTCAGAAGGTCTCACCCTCACCGTGGTTGCAGTCACCGTCTGTGTGCTCAGGACTCTCCAGCTGGCTGGTGAGGCCAAGCCTGCTGTTCGGAGGTGCGAACATCTCTCAGCGCCACTTGACGTTTTCCCCTGGCCGTCTCTAAGCACTGTGAGTTCAGTGGGTCCAAAAGTGAACCCCTGCTCGTCACCCCCCCCGCTCCTTCTCCACTGTTTGCCACGTCCACTCACGTTCCCCTCTAGGAATCATGTCCCTTCCCTACTTAGAACCCTTACCGTCTCCCCATTGTGCTTAGAATAAAGACCAGACCCTTCCGTGGTCTACAGCATCCTGCATGACCTGCCCTCCCTGCTCCCCACTGGCGTCTTGCAAATATTCCCCCTCGTCCCCTGGCTTCATCCACTCGGCCCTTGTTTAAACTCCCTCAGTGGGCCATGGCCCTTCCCTCCCTGTGCAGGTGCTGTCTCCCCTACGTGGAATACCGTGCTCTCCCCTCCCCTCCACACTCCTACTCATCCCTCAGACTACGTGGATAGAGTGAAGCCTCCCGACCGCTCCTGCCCATGAACTACATCAGGCTCCCTGACGTTCCCTCACGGAGGCCCCTGTCCTGCCATCCTTGCAGTCAGCACAGATTAACTGGGCGTTAATTTTGGCTGACCTCTGCCTCCTCCACTAGACTGAACTCAGAGAGAGGGACCGGGTCTCTTCCTTCCCCTCATGTTCCCATCACCAGTTAGATGTTTAGCTTATGTTTACTGTTTGGGACATATTTGTGGGGTGAATGAATGACCTGGCACTTATCTGCTCTTTCCGTTCACCAGAATCCTTCCAAGTTCTCACAAGTTTGTCTTCCTAACAGTATGGACCCTTCCTGTGACTCGGGTGAATGTCCCCCGATACTTGCCCTTCTCAGGAGTGGCGACGGTTAAGCATGTGGCGTGTAGGGGCACAGGCTGTGCTGTATGAAATGGTGAGAGCCTCTTGCAGGCAGGTCATTGGCAAGGTGTAGAGGGGTCGATGGCGAAGGGTCGGTGTCTGTTGGATTCACAGGCACAGACCTCAGCCTGAGGGAGGGAACGTGGCTGTGGGAAGACCTAGTTAGAGTGAGTTCAGTTAATAGAGGGTGAGGGTGACGTTCCTGACAGAACGATAGTAGCCCTGGTTTCTCTGTAGACAAATAACTAGCCCAGAGCTTAGTAATTCTGTAGTAAACCTCTGGAGTGGAGAAGGAACTGCTTTCTCCCCTCCTGTCGCCTGGGCCAGAGACTCTGGCCCTGCCTTCTCCAGAGAGGCTGCACCAAGAAACAGAGACAGAGGGAGAAGAGCCTTAGGGTTTCGACGCTGAGGTCCATGCCCCTGGGATGAAACATCTGGCACCACTGATGAGTATTCCACTTTTTATAAGCAAAACATCATTTCTGAGAGTTTTCAGCATCTGGCCAGAAGTTGTTTTATATTTGGCTTGCTCTCCTGGTCAGTGTGAAACTTAGAGCTGTTAGTAGGGGGATAACTGCCCTTCTGAGGCTCTCCTGTGTTCACATGGGGTTTCTGGGTGATTTGTTGACTAGGCCCCTCCAGGTTGCCCTCCAGGTGTGGGAAGTTTGTATTCTGAGCTTGGTTTGTTTGCTTGACATACGCCAAGAGTAAGAATTTAAAAGAGGAGAAAAGAAACTGATTCTTTTCCAAGTGTCATTAACGTGATTTTGCCAACCAAGGAGGAGAAAACAATCCCTGTGTATCGAAAGCATCCGAGCGGTGCAGTTTGAATTCCTGGTGAGGAGAGCTGCACTTGGTTTGACTTACTGACCGCTGTTTTTACTGTCATGTAGAAGGACATGTTTTTGTCTGAGGCTACGGAATTCTTGGCAACGGAACAAACCTAGTGGAAACCGCTCTTCCGGAAATGATTCCACCCACTCTCTTCAGCTTGATGGAGTTCAACCCAGAAGTCCAGGTTTCCTGCATTTGCTGTGGACTCAGCCACTTTGCTCCCCTTACCAGTAAGTGGCGAAGCCTGTGTGGCCCCAGTGACGGGCCGAGCTGCACTCTCTTGGGTTCACCCTAAGCCGTGGGCAGCTTTCAGTGTCCATCCATCCAGTGGAGGGGCGCCCCGCGTGGATAATTACAGTGAGCAGCTCATCCAGATGTTGTTTGGCTTGAAGTTGTATAATGTGTGTCTTTTTTCATCCTGGAGTTTTGTTTTTGGTTCCTTTGGTTTGTGGTTGGGCTCATGTGAAAGTGAATTTTCTCAAGAGGATGCCAGTCGGTGGTAGGAGGTGGACCCTCGAGAATGTCAGGGTGCTGGGGAACCCAGCAGAGGTTTGATGAATCCCCGGGAGAGCCATCGGGAAATGAAAGTGTGGGGCTCATCCCGCTCCTGGCCAAGCCCAAACCCTGACCCAACCCAGGAATGAGGGACGGCAGGACGCTGATTTGTCAGATACCCTGGGGTTTTGTGGAGGGAAATATGCCCCATTTCTCCAAAGTGCCAGGACAGAATGATCAAAGCCAAGGCTGGAATGGAGCTGTTCTTGAAGGTTTGCCCAGTTACAAAGCCGTCAGACACCCAAGTGCCTCCCGCCCTCGGATGTGCGCTTTCCTTGATTGCCTCTCCCGTTCCACCACAGTAACTGTCAGGTCAGTCTGCTGCTCTTTAGTTGACCTGACTGGTAAGACTGAAGAAAATTAATTTCATTTTGTGGGGATCCTCACGTAAATTCGCTATTTCCTTGCACCTAAGAATGTTAATTTGTAAATCTCAATTACTCATCTCTGGTGAGTCATTGTTTTCTATTTAGGCGTCTGGGCCGGGACAGAGTGGGGTCATCCTCGTTAGTGTTCTCTGGCCCTACGCTACTGTGAGGACTATCCAGAGGCCCCCCCGACCCAGAGTCCTGACTGCCCTTCAGTTGTCGTCTGAGGTTCAGATCTCAGGCCTGTAACACACACGGGCTGTGGCGTGGACTGTGGGGGGGTGACTGTGTGCACAGCACCCTCGGTCGCAGTGATGACCGGGGTAGTCCCTCAGCACCGTCACTCGGAGTCAGCACTTCCATATGCTAATGTCTTGAGGATGCCAGACTCTTCTAAAGCTATTTTGATTTAAAAACTAAGAGTCATTATGGACTCAATCTGGAGGTATCAATGATCTATGGCTTAAACTGTGCAGAGTCACATCCTTGGAAATCCATATGAAATGTGCAAAATATTCAACTAGAGTACACTGTTTTCTGTTTGCTGTCATGCCATGTGGACGTTTTGGGTCACACCGAAATGAAATCCGCTTCTAGATTTCCCCCGAGACCCCACAGCCACCCTCCAGGTGCCGTGACTGTCCTAAGTAGAGGGAGCATCAGAGCTTGGGTATTTCTCCTTCTGTGCCCAGCGTTTGCATGTGGTCAGCTGGGAGTTGGACTTGGTTGGTTTCCCCTGAGATCTGCTAACCTTTTGGGGGCCAGACTGAATTGTTCTATTAAACACGTAAAATCTGAGGGTGGAGTCCCCAGGGTGGTGGTCAGACCAGAGGGGCTCTGATGGATGGGAACAAAAGGATTCCTTATTAATCAGCCAGATTATTTTAGTCCTGGCTTCTCCATGTCTTGTGTACTTCTTCTGCTTCTCAGGTGGAGGTGGTAAAATGGGGCCTCTGTGCCAAGGAGTGCCCAGAGCTGATGTGGACAGAAGTGGGGTCTGAAGGCTGGGTAGCAGGAGGCTGCCCCACCAGGTCTGGGGTCCCGTCCAGAGGTGGGCATTCCCGAGCCCAGTCTAGATTTGTTCTCCTGGACTGTCCTCTAGAGCACTTAGTCCGTTCTTGTCCCTCGTGACACTTTTTACAGTTTGTAAACACGTATATATTGGTTTGATCGTTTGTTTCTTTCTAACTGTTTGACTAGCTCTTGTCCCATGAGGACAGGAACCGTACGTGTTCACTCACTGTCGTGTCCCAGCTCCCAGCACACAGACATCGACCCGGCCCAAAGAGGTGCCCAGTCACCCTGTGTCCCTTGACCAAATGCTCCCGAGATGTGGAAACCCAGACAAGGGATGACGGATGGAGGTCTCCCTCTATTAGGGCATGACCAGGACTGGAGGGTGCTCAGACTTCAGGACGTGTGGAGGGCAGGGTGTGGTCGGATGTGACTGTGGGTGAGGGGTGTGCATAAGGGACGAGCAGAGTGGGCCATGACTGTGGGTGAGGGGCGTGCATATGGGGCGAGCAGAGTGGGCCGTGTCCAGGAGCCTCCTGGGCCTACAGCTCTGTGCATGTACTCTTCTCCATGCGACGGACACACCGTCATTCTGGGCTTGCACATGTCTTTGGTTTGGGGATAGTATACCTTTCCCTTCAAAAGGAGGCATTAATGCCTGGTAGAAATTGAAGTTTAACATTGGGCTCTGTTTGTACCTGGTTCTAGAAAGCGTATTCTCATGACCCTTCCTCTTCTTGGTGACTTGCCTCTGGCCTAGCCCAGCCAAGCCACCCTTTTCCTTTCTGTGCAGACAAAGGAGAGCTGTTTGTGTGAGGCAAGAACATCCGAGGGTGCCTGGGAATCGGTTGCCTGGAAGACCGGTATTTGCCATGGAGCGTAAGGCTGGACTGGACGGGCGTGAGTGCGTGCCCACAGAGCAGATTACCTGATGTGGCAGCAGCGTCCAGTGTGCGGCTGGGTCAGGACCAGTTCCCTGGGCACTGCTTCCCCTCCCAGGTCCCAGCTGGCCTCCTCCTGCCCCAGCGCACCCTCTGCCAGGGCATCAGGAGAGACCGCGTAGTGGTGAGGAGCCAGAGCGAGCGCCCAGCAGCAGCTTCTCAGGCTGCAGGCTCCCTGGTGCTGCGCTCCTTCCTGGGGCTGTGAGTGAGCAGCCTGTGCAAGCAGGGGGCAGCCTGACCAAGGGTTCCAGTCCCCCTGTGCCCTGGAAGAGGCCCTGTCAGAGGCTGTCCACGGGCACGTGGAGCAGAGAAACAGAGGCCCCCCGGGGCCTCAGAGAGGCAGAAGCTACAGGCCAGGCTCCACAAGGCCCAGAGGGGCTCCCAAGGGGGAAAGATTTGAAATGACAAAGCTGGCGTGCCAGGAGCTGTTTGCAGAGGCCCGTTTGGAGGAATGTTTTACATGCATTTAAAAGAAAGCAGGATATTTAATATTTAGAGTGCCTTACCACAGCCACCAAAGTGAAAAATAATGTTTTTCATACCGGGGAGAATGCAATTAGACCAAAAGGCTCATTTCAGTGTTAAAGTGTTCTTTCTTAAATTGTAGTTTATATTACTGTTTACTAAATCAGTTCTTCTAAACAAAGCTATTGATGTTTTTGAACACGGAACATACGTACTTGGTACAAAGTGTCTTATGAAAACTAAGTCTCCCGTCTCTTGTCCCAGAGGCACCACCGGTTGTGGTTCTCATGTTGCCTCCAGAGACAGACTGCGGAGAGAGCGTGTGTGTGCCTGCGCACGACTGTATGCACGCACAGGCCTAAGTATTTCCTTTGAAGGCTGGATTCTAATAATGTCTTTTGAAATTGTGAAAAGCATTTTTAAAAAACACTTGTAAAAATGTATAATTTAAATACAATAAGGATTTATCTTTCAAAAACCCACTGCAGAGTGTTTCGAGGCACTTTGGTGTTTCAGGGGCTGTTTCCATCGGGCCTTCCCTCTGCCGCTGGCTCTGTTGGTTCCCTGTGACCTCGGCAGGCCCACAGACACAGAAACTGTTTCCACCATTAGCTTCGTTGCTATAATTTATCCTTTTTTTCCCTGCGAAAAGTCTGTCTGCAGGCTCCGGGCTCCTGTCACTTCAGCGAGTGTGTGAGGACACCCTGAATGCAGTGACCATGGGCCACTCCGACGTGTCTTCTGGCTGTCCTGACTTCTTACACTCAGGCTCTGTCCTTCTGCATGTATTGGGGTCTGTAGAGGAGGCCAGTGCACAGCCCGAGTGGCAGGTGTGGCCTGAGAAGGTGGAGGGACTCTCATCACACGGTGGCCACCATTATCTCCCTCAGTGGATAGCCGTTCCCAGGGGCATAGGTCTCAGTCTTCCGTTCCCTGAGCACCCGCCAGGTGTACATGCTGCCAGTCCATGATGATTTCTGGCGGGGACGGGGGTCTCTTGCTGGCACACAGACCCTGACATCAGTGAATCCAAAACACTTGGCCTGCCATTCTCGTCAGGTCCACCCCTGACTCACTCAGGAGAGTCTTGTCCTGATCATGCTTGTTTCTTGAATATGTGGTTGGCTCGCATTTTCACGAGGTCAGGAAACACCTACTGTGCACTCACTGTGTTCATGTGACACAGTCAGACGCTGAGAACCACGCGGCAGGAAGAGTGCTCTGACTTGGCACAGCGGGTGACAATCTCGCTGAGCACCTGGCACAGGGTAGACACTCGGGCTGCGTTTCTGAAGATCCACACTGTTCTCTCTCCTCATGGGCAGCCCTGGTCAGGTCCCAGCACCTCCTGACAAGCAGCAGAGTTACTCACAACTCTGAGGGCCGTTCTCCCCGCAGGGGCAGCATGGGAGCTGCTCCTTGCCTCGGCCTAACCATGCAGCCTGACATTCCCAGAGACCACTTCAGATGGCCTTGGGGGTGGCCCCCAGCACTGGGGTGGCTCTGTGAGGTCTCCATTCTCCTGGGGCCTGCCCTGCCCCAGGATTGAGCCCCAGGAATGTATCCCCTCCACAAAGGACCCCACACTTGCCTTTCTCTCTCCCAGGGTGCATCACCCAGCTACCCTCAGACGCTCATGTTGTGGTGACCAAGAAACTCAGCCTTTCTTCCACACCAACCTTGATATTTCACACGGAACAGCCCAGATTAAGCTTGAGCTGGAGACAGTGCTTGGAGTCCCTCTTGCTGTGATTTTCTCAGGGCCACACTGAGGGCATGCTGAGCAGTCAAGTTTAAAAGGAAAAATCCCGAGAGTGCGGTCACCTTCTTGAACCAGGAGTCCATTGTCTTGCTAGGGAGGCAAACATGTGGGATGTAGCTGGTGTGGGGGCTGCCCATGAGGAGCAGAGAGACTTGGTCTTGCTGTCGCTCTGGTAGGGTGGTGCCAGCTGAATTGCCAGAGAAGAGCACAGGAATCTGTGCCCATCAGAAAAATGGCCCTTGTGAGTCCACCCTCAGAGACGGAAACTGAACAGGCTCAGGCTCATGACCGAAAGCTGTTCCACAGCTAAGTCATCCACCCTCATTACAGCGGGAGAACACTGAAGATGAAGCAAAGGCCTGATTGGGTCCCTGTTCCTGTCTGACTGTACGCCAGGAGCTGCCAGGTGCAGGGGATGCAGTGGTGAGAAGGACGCGTTCATTCCAGCTGGCGCATCTGGGTGCAGGCTGCCTCTAATGAGTCTGGCCTCAAACTAGGGAATCAAGATGAGGCCGCCTGCTCTGGGGGCCATGTTCATGAGGGGATTCCTTTGGGCAGATTCAACCCTTTACCCTGGGCCTCACAACCTTGCCTGTATGATAGAATCATCTGGGAGGTTACTGATTGATTGTTTTGATGTATGCGAATGATCCAAAATAAATAAAACGCTGGGCCAATGTAAAACTCGTACATGAAGTTCTGGCATTATTCATAATAGCCAAAAAGTGGAACCACCCAAATGTCCACCAACTGTTGAATTCGGTACAAGTGTCTGTGTGAACGTGTTCTCAGTTTTCTCAAGTGTATACCTAAGAAGTGGGATCACTGGTGCCTTCATTTAATTTTTTAAGTTTGGACACTTACCACATATTTCATGACACGCTCGGTGATCTTGAGTCCAAGACACGGAGTATTAATTGCCCTGAAAACAACGCGGGCTGTTCCCCATAGGCTCCTCAGAGGCTCTGCCTGCTCTCCGAGGTTCTCCCGGGACAACAGGACCCTCCCGGTGTCCCAAGCTCATCAGGGTGGGAGATGGGCCTGGGTCTCGCTGATGCTGCAGAGCTTCCCGCTGGATCAGATCAGGTCCAGAGCTCCTGGAAAAACAGCTCAAATGAGATGCTCCCCCACCAACATTTGCGAGGTGGGAGCTCCCGGTTCTTGCCTCCGTCCTCCTCCTTCTTCTCTGTGCTGCCTCCACCATGTTGATAGGGACTTCCTCTAACCCTCAAGAGTGTCAGAATAACTCATATTCTTTCTTGGCCATCCTTCACGCCCAGCATCCATTCCTGTTGCTTTTTCTACCACATCGATATTTTTAAAACATTGACATGTGAGTCACATGACGTAGGACCATTTTAAAGTGTACAATTAAGTGGTTTTAGCGTATTGTCTATGTGGTGCAACCACCCCCACGATCTCATCCCGCACATTCCCTTTGGAGAGCTCGTTTTGACCATCATGAGCCCCCTGCCCCCCCAGAGGAATGTCACATGATAAACCCGGGGGGCCATGTGACCACAGTTGCTGCTGTTCTGTGGCCCAGTTCTTTACATTACCTTTTAAGAGAGGGTGGGGGACGTTTTACACCGATATTTTATCCAAGAGAAACTGAATCAGACTCTTGGGGGTGGAGTCCTGGCATGGGTAACCCCCGTGGGGGTCTGAATGTGAGCAGTGGTGAGAACCTGCCACAAGCAGCCAGAGCTGCTCCAGGAGGAATTATGCCCTGGTTAGGCGAGAGGCACAGTCATGGTTCTGAGGGCTGGCTGGACATCTGCTGGTCCCCTGATACTCCAATGCGCCCACCACCCCAACTCTGCACAGGGACGACTCTAGAACCAGCCAGGGGCCTCCTCCTGAGAACTGAGACCAGGACCCTGGCAGTCCCCCTTTCCTGCTCCTATCAGCCCTCTTCATAACCAAGACTCCCACTCAGATGCTAAGTTGGGTCCCCTGCGTGGAAGTCCTCAGTGGCTCCCCATGGCCTATAGGAGGGTGAGGCCCCTGGCGGACCTGAGCACCCACTTTGCATTTCAGCCTCATCCCCTACCTGCCGCATCAACTCCTCCCTCCCCCGCCGCACTCCTCCATTCCAGCCAAGGTTCCCTCTGGCCCTCTGCGCCTTTGCTCCTCCCTCTGCTGGGTCCCCATCTTACCAAGCTCAACCCTAATGTCCTGGCTTCTTGTTCTGCCCCCTACTACTGGACAGTGGTCATTCCCTCCCCCTGGGCACAGCACACCCTTGTGGTCTAGCCTGGCCTTGCACTCTTTGGACTAGCTCCTTTCCCTGTCTTCTCACCTCCTAGAGAGACGCAGGTCCAGGGGCCACAGCCTGTTCCTCGGGGTCCCCAGCACCTGGCACAAGGTCCAGCACCGCCCAAGTGACAGTGACTGTGAGTGAGTGGTGGGAATGGGAGATCGGGCCCTGGAGTTCTTTGTAACTTTTGAGATTTTGGGGGAAATCAAGAGTCCCCGTGTATGTCCCAGCTCCAATGGGGTCTCTGAAGGAATGAGGGGGGCGTAGTCTGAAGACCCCAGAAGGGAAAGCATTCACAGCATCCAGAACTTTCTTGGGCTCAGGGTGGTGAGTGAGCTTCATCCTCATTGTCACTCCCTTCAATCCCCAGGTCCACTTTTCCTGCGAGCAGGGGTGAGACAGGTGGGAATGGAGTTTGGTGGGGTTCAGTGCAGGCTCAGGTCTTCAGCACTGCCTTGGTCACACTGGCCCTCTATGGAAAACGTCAGAGAGGGGCAGTGAAGCGTGTCCAAGGTCCAAGACCTCTGTCCTGCTTGGGCATCCTGCGTGCCTACCTGTCAAAAGGGCAGGAACCAAATGCCAGAGCCCTGTGTTAGGGACGCTGGGCACGGAGCCCTCCCTCGTGCCCCCAGGGTACCTTGTAGGGAGGCGTCAGCTCCTGGGCTTCTAGCACCAAGGACCTTCCTGGGGGTGTGACATCCACAGCACGGCTCCAAGCTTGGGCCAGAGGCCCTGTGGCCCGGAATCCAGCCCCGGATCCTCCCCATGCACCAGCAAGGCCCTGTCCTGCTCCGCAGGCCCCCTCACCCCCAGGCCTGCCTCTGCCAGAGGTTTGGGAGGAATGATGGGCACAGTAGCCGGTCTCCAAGATGACCCCAGTGACCTTGGCCTCTTGGTTTCACACCCTTGTGTGTTCTCCTCCTGTGTCAAATCAGAGCAGGGCTGTATGGTGACAGAGTATGGTGGAGGCAGAGGCGTGTGAATTCTGAGGCTCAGGGCCAAAAAACCATTTTGGTTCCTACACTGGCCCTTGAATCCCTTGTCCTGGGGGAATCTGGGCACCGTATTGTGAGGACACTCAATCAGCCCCATGGGGAGACCCATGTGGAGAGGAACAGGCTCCCTGCAAACAGCTGAGCCCAACTTGCCAGCCCTGTGAATAAACCACCTGGGAAGTAGATCCTCCAGTCCCAGCCAGGACTTCAGATGATTGCAGCCTCCCGAGGGACCCTGAGTGGACTGCTCAAACTGCTCCCGAATTCCTAACCCACAGAAACGGTGACACGTAAACAATCATTTTAATCCATTGCGTTTGGGGCAACTCGTTACCCTGCATCAGGTAACTAATAAAGCCCCTCTTGCTCTGGGGATGTGTCCTCTCTCAGCCGCTGAGTGTGGATGGGGAGGCTGTTCTGCCTTCCTCCCAACCCCTGGCCATGTTCCCCGACCATGGAATGGAGAAGGAAAGAGATGAGGTGTGGCCCTGGAGCAGCACAAAATCAGACGCCCTCAGCCAACATATTTTTCTCCATTTTAATTAACACTTTACAAAGTACAAAATACATTGTATTTTGGGGGGAACAGTTGGTATTTGTTTCTCTCCATCACACAGTACGTGAATCTTGAGGGTCTTGTGTTTCTTCAAGAAAGAAAGAAATCGTGAGTGTCCCCACCAGGGTGTAAGGCTGCCCAGTTCTCCCCTCTCCAGACTTTGGGACAGATGTAAGTGCCACTGCTACTGCTGGTGACCTTGGGCAGGCCGGGTGAGGGCCAGACCCCTGAAGACGAGGTCCTGAGCAGGGCAAGGCCCCCCAGAATACCATTGTACCCCCAACATCCACTCACCCCATCTCAGGGTGACGGAAATGATCTTTGCATAGAGGAGGAGGTTGGCTTGAGATTTTGTTTGTTACCGCCTGACCCCAGCTTTGGAGCTTACCCTGCCCAGCACTCTGGAACATTTCCTGAATAGGTAAACTGAGGTAGGGAACAGGGAAATTCACTGGGCTTAGGCTGTGACTTGGGACATGAATTTGGCCTATTTTTCATCCCCCCTTCCCGCCCCATCTCCAACTTGCTGGACCCTCTTCAGGGACGAGCCCCAGTAGGCGAGGGGGCACCAGCACCCAAAACCTCTCACTGTGAACAGTATCCTAAGGACTGGATGCTTCTGAAGAGCCAGCTCAGCAGGTCTAGCCCCTTTGGGCTGCATGGACTGCCAGGCCTCGTGCTGCACAGCAGAGCCCCTGCTGGAGACACCTCTGCCCCCTCCACAGAGCAGATTTACACAGTCAAGTGGGCTGGGGCAGTCCTGCATGCAAGGCCTGCCACACCACCATCAGCTCCACATGTGGCCCCCGGATAAGAATGCTACCGAGGCCTCAAAATACGGGATGAGCCAATCCCTCAGCTAGGATTTGGGCTCTGCACACGTGTGCTGGCACACACCCTATTGTGGATGACACAGCACATGCTCACACTTACATGTGTGTGTATGAACACACGTTTGCCGTGTACAGAACACTGTCCTGCCCCCAGGGCAAGGTCCACCTTGCACTCCTGACTCTCACAGCCTCCCACCTCCTTGAAGCAAGAGCCACAAACTCCCTCACCACCAGGCTGCCCACAGACGCCAGGGGCCGGGCCGCAGGCTCCTACCTCCCATCCAGCCGCTCCTGGTGCCGCCTGCCTCAAGGCCAGAGGCTGCCTCAGCCACCAGCTCCTGCCTTTACCTTCCCAAGAGAGCAGGCGTCATAAGAGGGGTGGACATCAAAGCTGAAGGTATGGAAAGGGGATGAGAGACAGGTAAGCTTGTCCTTTTGCTGCCTCTAATTTGAAAATGAAAGAAAGAAAAGAGCCAGATGAGCTCTGAGAGGTAGGGAAAGGTCTCTCCTACAGCAGGGCTCCACTCCCCTCAGGACAGCCCCGCCACTCTTCCCAAGCCTGCCCTCTGCTGGGCCGACCACCGTCCACCACTCTAGTTTCTCCCCTCCCAGGAGGCCTCTGTGAATGGAGGGCTGCTGCCCCTCCCTCAGCACAGTATCCAGGAACCTGAAAGGCCAAAGCTCATGTCTTTCCACTGCTGGGAGACTCCATCATCCTCCCCCAGGCTCCTCTCACTAAACCAATCACCAACTCCATTTCTCAGTGGATGTGACAGCAGTGACTGGCTGCTCCCTGCCCTGGCTTACAGTGGGCACACATATATTGGGGGTATTTTCTTCCTAACCCTGCCCAGTGTTCACTCAGAGAGTGGCATCAAAAATTTCTCAGTCCCAGGACTGGAGTGCTCTGTTCTCATATGGGAGCTCCTCAAGGTTCCCTCTCTTAGCCGGGGCCGGCAAGGGCCCTAGTTGTCCCCACCTCCAGATCCAGAGGCTCAGAGAGGTGGCCCAGGGTAGCTGTGAGACTCCTAAAACTCTTCCTGGGAAATACTGCCAGGAGGGGCTGGTGGTGGGTGAACAGGTTCATATTCGATGATCAGGCAAATGGTGCCTTGGCATGGGGTGGGGTCCTGTCCCTTCCTATCTCCCCAGAGCCTTCTCTCCTGACCTCCATAGCCTCCTCTGTCACCACAAAGGGCCAGGCTCCACCAGAGCGTGCATCATCTTCTGGACACCACACTGGTCTCTGAGGCCATGCTGACTGGTGGGGGGAGGTCACAGTGGGCGGCTCTGAGTCACCTGGCTCCCTCCCTTCCCTCCAGGGGTCTGTGGCCTGGGGTTGGTGGGAGGGGGAGAATGCTGGTTCTTGGGGGGCTCTGGACCCTCTGAATCTTTGGGAGTAGAGTTCTGCACACCTCTCCATCTTGGGTGAGTACTCTGGGCTGAGGGCAGTGGCATGGGTAACACCTCTTGGGGGCTTTGGAGACCCCCATGGAGGAAGGAGGTGCAGAGTTGGCACTGCCCATCTCTCTCCTGGGTCAGGACTGAGGTCTGAGGGAGAAAGTTGTTTCTTGGGAACCAGGGGAACCAATGCCAAAGGTTGAGCGAGGTCAGATTTTTCTACTTGGTGGAGGAGGGAAAGGGGTGGTCAGGGCTCCCCCTGCCCCTCACTCTCCTCTCCTGGAGCTCTCACCACTCTGGATGGGGCAGGGAGGAGCGAGGGTGGTGTAGAGGGTTTGAGCTTTTCTCACCAGGGGGAGGCACGGAGGCAAAGACACACACGGGAGTCCAGGTGGTGGATCTGAGTGCCCGCTCACCCTGCCTTTTGGCAGCCTGGCCCAGGAGCCCCATTTCCCTCTTGTGCCACCTGCCTCCCCAGTCAGTGCCCAGAGATCCTCAGCCCCCACAGGGCATCATCCTCAGGTCTCCCTGAGCCATTGGCTGCCCTTAGCACCCACCTTCGCCTTCAGCCGTTGGGAAATGTGGCCTCCAGCTCTTCTGCTGGGGCACGGGGTCAAGGATCATGCAAGACTGCAGTGCCCAGCATGGGTTTTCTCTGAACTTTTCTCTGCATGACTGGCCTCTATTTTCAGGTGTGGATTTCTGGTGCTCATCACCCCTGGTACCCCCAGGGACTGCCCTCTTTTATGTCACACAGTGGACGTGAGCTCCACGTGAGCAGGGACCACATCAGGTTGTGCTCCCTGGTGAAGTCACAGTGCTTGGCACACAGCAAGGACTGGAGGATGTTGGCTGAATGATTGAATAAATGAACCAGTGAATGAACAAATGAGTGAATGAATGAGTGATGACTGAATGAATGAGTGTAGGAATGAATGAGAGAATGACTGAGTGAGTGATTGAAGGAATGAGAGAGTAAACGAAACAATGAGTGAATGGGTGAGTGAATGAAAACACAGAAGCAGGTGTGATCCAAACAGGAGGAGACTTTGTTTCTTCTCCTCTGGACTCTGCCCATCTCATGGGCCCGGGCCAGTCCCTGTCTCTCCTGGCCTCAGTTTCCCAACTGTCTCCTGAGAGCCTGCTCTTGGAACTGCATCAGCCAGCTCAGTGTGGACACGGCTTGTGCTCTCCCCGGCGTGGGGGCGGTAGGGACGTGCTCGGGGCGCACGGGCCTCCCTCCAATGGGCGGTCGCGGGTGGACCCGCGCGGGGCAGCCGGGCCTCACGTCCCCAGCCGGGCACGCTCTCGGGGCCCACGCACAGCGCATGCACGTGACCCCGCTCCTCCGCGCACATGCGCAACACCAACAGCTGCCACAGGGCTGGTCCCGAGGGTCCCCACTCCGCCGACTGCTCTGTGACCCCCACATCGGTTGGGGCGTTGGAAGAGGCCCTGGATCCAGTGTGGGGCCGGGTCGTGGGTGCTGTGGGGTGGAGGACAGCGTGTGGGGACTCCTGTCTCCCCAGAACTCCCAGCCCCTTGTCTCGGTACAGCTGGCGCCCAGGGAGAGGTTTCAGAAGAGGCTGCGGCTCCCGGAGAGACTGGCCTCTGAGCCCGAGAGAGACCCACCTTTGGTTCCACCTCCGGGCTGCACGCGGGGGGACGGTGAACCCTTTGCTCTGTGTCCCGGGCCTTTGTCACGGAGGCCTGCTTGTTCGTGTGTGCAGGGACAGCTGGAGACCTCCATCGCCTCGGTGAGGGAGACGGGCCCTGACTCCGCCAGCCTGCAGGTGAGAGAGCTGGTCCCAGTCCCCAGAGGCAGCACCGTCTCGCCCACTGTGCCCGCCCACTGTCTGGACACCTGTGGGAGAGACGGGACCTGGTGGCAGGAGCATACCTGTCATGAAGTTTGATGCTACTTGGCCGAGGAGACAAACGTGTTTCGGCTCATTGATGTTCATTCATGACGAGATGATACATTTATTGTGGGTCGACTATGTGGACTGAGGGGTCAGGACTCCAGTCAATTTGTTCCAATCTCTGTGGGGATGAACTAAAAATGGCAACTTGCCCTAGAGTTTTCTCTTGTCCAGTAGCCTGTTTTGTTTCTGTGTCAGGGAAAGAACTAAAATGATCCTATAGGGCCGGCCCCGTGGCTCAGCGCTTGAGTGTGCGCCCTCCACTACTGGCGACTCGGGTTCGGATCCCGGGCGCGGCCCGACGCACCGCTTCTCGGACCATGCTGAGGCCGCGTCCCACATACAGCAACTAGAGGGATGTGCAGCTATGACATACAACTATCTGCTGGGGCTTTGGGGGAAAAATTTTTAAAAATTTTAAAAAAGGCAACTTTCTTTGAAAATGTCCTAAGGATCAGCCCATTTCTGGCATAGAGAGGAGAGTTCTTCGTGGCTCCCCAATGAGACAGTGCCCTGGACCAGAAGTCAGAGACACTCCCAGTGTGTCCTTGAACCCTCCCTGGGCGTCAGTTTCCTCATCTGTAAAATAGGGCTATTGTGGAGGTCGTAAGTGGTTTCCAGAAGTTCTTACAGCTCTGAGAGTGATGCCTTAAGCTACCAAATGTTCCTGAAGCCATGAAGGAGGGGTCACAAATGGTGTTGTTACCGCTTAACAGTCATAAGCTAGTAAATATGAAAATGAGAGGGGCCCAGCTCGCAGATGGATGATTCCAGTGAAACTCCTTCACACCTTGTGTGTCATGGAAAGTTCTCCTTTACATGCTCCCTGCGCAGGTCCTGCTCCTTACCTATCGCCAGAGTTCATCGTTGACCTTGGGCACTTTCATTGGTCTTTTGGGAGGATTTCTGTTCAACTTGATGAGTTCCTGAATATCGTACCCAGTGAATCACTCCCAATATTACTCATTAATTCCAAATCCTATTTTTTAAAATCCCATCTCCAGCCCTGTTCTGGGCAAGTTGTCTAAGCAAACCTCAGTGTCTTGGTCCAATTGAATTGTAGTGAAGATATCCCCGTGTACACTCATGTTTTCTCCCCTTTGATGTATTTCCCACATGGAATAGCTGCTTTGAAAATCAAAAGATAAAATTTCCTCTCTGTCCTCTGCCAGCTACCCTCCTGCCAAGAGAGACACTCTAAGCTGCACGTGCTTCACCTTGGGAAGATCAAGGCGTAAATTCAAGGTAAAATTTCATCAGTGTGAAGGTTAGGGTTAGGGCTGCTCGTGCCCATGCTGCTGGCTGGACCAAGTCTGCACCCCCTCCTCCAGTGGCCAACTCCTCCATCCATTCCTTCTGAGGACGTCTTTCCCCATTTCCCTGGGGGTGGGCTTTGTGAAGGTGGGTTTTGTGGGGTTGTGACCCATATCGTTTGCATGGGTTGGGTCTTTGTGCTATAGCAAGTGCCTAGTCCGGCTGCTCCTGGGACCAAGACACATCTCCAAGTTGAAACAAATTATCTTTCTCTGTATTTTCTTAAAACAGCTGTATTGAGATATCGCTCACATGCCGTGTAAGCCACCCATTTAAAGTGTACAAATCAATGGCTTGTAGTAGAGTCACAGAGTTGGGCAACCATCACCACAACAGTGGAACATTTTCATCACCTCAGAATGAAACCCTGGACCCATTAGCAGTCACTCCCCCTTCCCCCATCGCCACAGCCCTAGACAACCACTCCTCTACTTTTTCTCTCCATCGATCTGTCTACTTTGGACCTCTTATATACACAGAATAGTACAATGTGTGTTGTTTTGTGATAGCTCCTTTAATATGTCATGTTTTCAAGGTTCATCCTTGTTTTTAGTGTATCGGTAATTCTTTCTGTTTTGTGCCAAATGATTTTCCGTTGCATAGATGTACTGTATTTTATTGATCCATTCATCGGTTGAGGGGCATTGGACTTGTCTCCACCTTTTGGCTATTATAATAATGATGCTATGAACATTCACGTACAAGCTTTCATGTTTTCCTGTCTGTTGGGTACACACCTAGAGTGGAACTGCTGGGTCATATGAAAACTCTCTAAATTTTGAAGAATTGCTAGACTATTTTCCATCTTTATTCCTGCCAACAATGTATGAGGATCCCAGTTTCTACCTATCCTTGACAACACGTCTTAATATCTATATTTTTAATTTACAACCATCCTAGTGGATGGGAAATGATACTTATTGATTGTGGTTTTGATTGCATTTTCTTCCTGGATAATGGAGTTGAGCATTTTTCATGTCTTTATTGGCCACTTGTATATCTTCTTTGGAGAAATGTCTGCTCAGCTCCTTTCCCCATTTTTAAATTGGGTTATTAGTTTCTTTATTATTGAGTTGTAAGCATTCACTCTATCTTCTATTTGCAAGTAGCTTGTTATATATATGGTGAGCTGGTATAGTGTCCCATTCAGCAGGCTGTCTTCTCACTTTCTTGATACTGCCTTTTGATACACACAAATTTTTAATTTTGATGAAGTCCAATTTGTTTATTTTTTATTTGTGTGTTTTTGGTGTCCTATCTAAGAAATCATCACCTAACTCAAGGTCAAATGTTTTATTCCTAGGGCCTGCCCAGTGGCGCAAGCGGTTAAGTGCCCGTGCTCTGCTGTGGCAGCCCGGGGTTCGCTGGTTCGGATCCCGGGCGGGCACCGACGCACCGCTTGTTAAGCCATGCTGTGGTGGCGTCCCACATAAAGTAGAGGAAGATGGGCATGGATGTTAGCCCAGGGCCAGTCTTCCTCAGCAAAAAAGAGGAGGATTGGCATTGGATGTTAGCTCAGGGCTGGTCCTCCTCACAAAAAAAATAAATAAAATAAAAGTTTTATTCCCATGTGTTTTCTTGTAAGAGTTGTATAGTTTTGCCTCATATTTAGCTGTTGGATCTATTTTGAGTTCATTTTTGTAAGTACTGTAAGCAAAGAGTCCAATTTCTTTGCGTGTGAAAATCCAGTTGTTTCAATAACATTTGTGGACAACATTGTTCTTTCCCCATTGAATTGTCTTTTCACTCATCAAAAATCAATTGACTGTAAATATGTAGGTTGATTTCTGGACTCTCAATTCTATTCCATTGGTCTGTATGTCTATTTTTTATGACAGCACCACACTGTATTCATTATGGTAGCTTTGTAATAATTTTTGAAATTGGGAAGTGTGAATACTCCATCTTTGAACTTCTTTCTCAAGATTGTTTTGGCTCTTGTGGCTTCCTTGCATTTCCATATGAATTTTAGCCTTGGCTTGTCAGTTTCTGCAAAAACAGGCAGCTGGGAGTTTGCTTGGAATTCCACTGAATCTCTAGTTCTATTTGTGGAGTATTGCCACCTTAATAGTATCAAGTCTTCGCATACATGAAGATGAAATGTCTTTCCATTTATTTTGGTCTTCATTAATTGCTTCCAATAATGTTTTGTATCTTTCATTGTACAACTCTTGTACTTCTTATGATAAATTTATTTCTAATTATTTCATTGTTTTGGATGCTATTGTAAATTAACATATCTTCTTACTTTTATTGTCAGATTTTCCTTTGCTAGTATATAGAAATAAAATTGATATTTTAAAACTTGACATATGATATTATATTAGTTTCAGGCATATAACATTATGATTCTATATATGTATATATTACCAAAGATCAACACAATAAGTCTGGTTAACATCCATCACCTCACATAGTTACAGATATTTTTCTTGTTATCAGGACTTTTAAAATCTGTTCTCTTAGCATCTAACAGATGTACAATACACTATTGCTAACTATAGTCACCATGTTTTTTGTTACATTTCCAGGACTCATTTATTTTCTAAGTGGAAGTTTATACCTTTTGACCTCTTCATTCATTTGCCCAACCCCCACCCCCTGCCTCTGGCGACCACCAAGCTGTTCCCTGTATCTGTTAGCTCAGTTTTTGCTTTTTTTTTTAATTTTAGATTCGCCATTTAAGTGAGATCATATGGTATTTGTCTTTCTCTGTCTGACTTATTTCACTTAGCATAATGCCCGTCTATGTTGTTGCAAGTGGCAGGATTTCTTTCCTTTTTATGGCTGAATAAGATTCCGTTATATATATATACTTACACCACATTTCTTTACCGGTTCATCCATCAAAGGACACTTAGGTTGCTTACCGTGTCTTCACTATTGTAAATAAATGCTGCAATGAACAGTGGGGTGCAGATATCTTTTTGTGTTAGTGTTTTTATTTCCTTTGGATAAATATTCATAAGTGGAATTGCTGGATCATATGGTAGTTCTATTTTTAATTTTTTGAGGAATCTGCATATTCTTTCTCATAGTGGCTGCACCAATTTATATTCCTATACAATGGATTTTTTAAATTAATCTTGTATCCAGCAGCTTTGCTAATCTCATTTCTTAGTTCCAATAGTTTTTCCATGTATTCTCTGTGATTTACTCTATATGTGGTCACATCATTTGAGAATTGAGATAATTTTACTTCATCTCCTCCAATCTAGATACCTTTTACTTCATTTTCTTGCCTAATTGACCTGGCTAAAACCTCCAGCAAAATGTAGCATAGAATTGGCAAGAGTGGCCAATGCTCATCTTGTTCTTGACCTCAGGGGTGGCGTTTCCAGTCTTTCCCCACTGACTATGACGTCGGTGAGCTGTGGACTGTTCACAGATGCCCTGGACGAGGCTCAAGATATTCCCTTCTGTTTCTAGTTTCTTGAGTGTTTCTATCACGAAATGGTGTTGGATTTTGTCATATGGTTTTTCGCACCTAGTGGATATTAGCTTTTGCAGCAGCTTTTAAACCATGAAATCGTCTTCCCTCCCCTCTTCCTCCATCTTTCTCCCTCACACAAACACACAGAACCTCTCTGGAGGCAAACCAGAACCCACATATTAAATACTTGCTGAAAGCCAGTCGAATGACTAGTCTAGACCTCTTGATCCCGTCATCCCTGCCCTGGCTGCTGTGTAACTGGGGGGTGGGCCCACTCCAAACAGGTGACGACAGATATTCACATACTCATGGTGATTCCGAGGATGGTGGCTCCCTCTGGATTGCGTTCTCCGTCGTGTTCTCTTCTCTTTACTGACTGTAGAGTGAAAATATTTAGCATGAAGGGAGAGGATTGTGCAGGAAAGAGCATATATCAAGTGTGTGTGCTGAAAGGTAACAATAAATAGGCAAAAAACTTGACTTCTTCAAGAAATGTGTTAAAGGAAATATGACATATTCTCTACAGACCTTCCTGGCATGGAAGCCCACATTCTGAAAATATGGTGTCTGGTTAATTTTCTGAGGCCTCGTGTATCACTTTTCTCTTGCAGGAGTCTGGATGCTGACCCTGTTGTCAGCCGGCCTCACGAGGGTGAGCTTTCTGTTCCACATTTTGCCCGGTTTCAAGTAAGAGGCCTTTGGGGTCATTTGCATGTCCTCAGCAGGAAAGCGTCAGCCACGCTTTCTCAGAATTACCAGGCAGTGCCGGCAGAGCCCGACATGCAGTACGAGGTCTGGATTGGACAGACACTTCGTCTACAAACTTCCTATGGCACTGAGTTTCCGAAGCCCTTAAAGAACAGTGATTCTAAAGTGGAAAAAGGAAGGACAAAGGCATTTCAGCATTGTGTTTGTCAGAGTTCTCCAGAAAACAACCAACAGGATACATATGCACGTGCACACATACACACACACACACACACACACAGATGTGTGTATATGTATGTGTAGAGAGAGAGAGACTGATTCTAATATATTGGCTCATGTGCTCATGAGGGCTGGCAAGTCCAAAATCTGTAGACCAGGCTTGCAGACTAGAAAGTCAGGCAGGTGTCTAGATGCTGGAGTCTCGAGGCAGATTTTCTTCTTTGGGAAACCTCAGTGTTTGCTCTGAAGGCCTTCAGCTGATGAGGCCCACCCAAATTATTGACAGTAATCTCTTTTTCTTGAGGTCAACTAATTGTACGTGTTAACCACATCTACAGAATACCTTCACAGCAAGACACGATTAAATATCCAGTTTGATTAAACAGCTGCATACTATGGCCTGGTCGGGTTGACACACAAGACTAACCATCAGAGCCCACGCTCCCTCAACTTGGCGCCCACTCACATCTCCTTTAGCCGCATTTAATCTCCAAATAAGGACAGGAAGAAAGTCATTCTTCCCTCTAACATGGTACCCCTCTCCTATGGACAACTCAAAACACAAATACTCTCCCCAAGGAGGATGCAAAGTTCTTGGGTGATGTGCACTCCTTTCCTTGATATTCTATGACTTAAATACTATCATGTGAAGTTAACTGTTATTGATACATCTAGTTACATATGATGTTCTGTGATAAGAAGATAAGGAACAGAAGAAAAAAATTTATTTGATACATGCACACTGTCTACAGTCTGGGAAGGCTTCCTGGAAGGCTTCTTGGATCCTTGGGCTGGGACTTCTCTGGAGGGCAGGGGGCGTTTTCTGTTTTTGGAAAGGCACGTGGAAAGGCAGTCATGTTGCTGAACATTTGTCCTCTCGAAGCACCAGTGCCCGCTCTAAAACAAGCTTCAGAGCTAGTGCCAGCTCCACCACCAGCTCCACAGCTAGCACCGCCTTCAGTGTCAGACATCACACCAGCTCTAGTACCAAATCTGAAGTTCGAGCCATTTCTTGCCCATGTCCAAGAGCTAGATGTAGTACCAGCCACAGAGCTAGTGCCAACTCCAGAAAACGGTCAAAAGCTGGGGCCAGGTCCAAGACCAGCTCCAGCAGCAGCTCAAGAGCTCGAGTGTTCTCTGGAGCCAGCTCTAGCTAGAATCCTGACTCAGAGCCATTTTCAGGACCAGCTTCAACACCCAAGCCACTGCACGAACCAGTTCTATTACAAGCTCCAGAACTAGAGCCAGTGATAGGTCTATAGCCAGAGCTAGCCCCAACACCAGCTCTACCAACAGCTCTAGCACCAGAGTTGGGGCCAGCTCCATAGCTAGAGCTAACCCCAGCTCCCACAGTTGCACAAACTCCTGAGATAGAGCAAGCTCCACCTTCAGCTCCAGTGCTAGTTGCAGGTCAGGGCCGGGGTTCTCTCATGAGCTAGAGCTGGCTTGAACACTAGCTGTAGCATCAACGCTGGAGATAGAGGCAGCTCTATCACCAACTCCTGTGCCAGTCCCAGTGATGGTTCTAGTGCTCACTTTAGAGTGAGAACCAGGTTGAAGCTAGTTTACAGTCAGTGCCAGGTTCCAAGGAAGAGCGAGCTCCAGCATCAGCTCTAACACTGGCTCCAGAGTTAGAGCCATTTCTGGCACCAGCTCGAGAGCTAGAGTCAGCTCCAAGTTCAGAGGCAGAGCCTGCTCCAGCAACAGATCTAGTACCAGCTGCAGAGCTAGATCCCCCACAAGTGCTGGAGCAAGAGCTGGCTTGGGTACCAGTAGCAGACTTAGAGCCAATGCCAGCTCAAGAGAAAGAACCAGCTCTGGCAACAGCTCTAGCACCAACATCAGAACTAGATCATGCTGTGCTACCAGCTCTACCACCGATTTCAGAGATGGAGGCATCTCTATCACCAACCCCCCAGCCGGAGCCTGTGCTGCTCTAGTACCAGAATCTGCCCCAACACCAATTCCAGAGGTGGAGCCGGTGCCAGAGCTACAAACCAATCCACCACCAGTTTTAGCACCAGCTACAGAGCTAGAGCTAAGACTGGTTATACAACTAGAGCCACAAGAACCAGGTCTAGAATGAGAACCACAGTTAGAGCCACTTACAGCAATAACTCTACACCAGCTCCAGTGCAAGAGTTGGAGCCAGCTCAAGAGCTTTATCAAACTGCAGAAGCAGGTCTAGATTATCTCTGGAGGTAGTTCCAGCTCCAGTGCCTTCCCCAGAGCTCGAGATACTGGCGGCTATAGAGATAGCGCAACTCTAACACAGGCTCTCGCATGAGCTGCTGAGATTGAACCAGCTCCAGCTTCAGCTCCAGTTCTAGAATCAGAGCCATGTTTTGAGCTAAAGCAAGCTCCAGCACCAGCTCTAGCATCAGCGAGAGGACTAGCCCATGACATCACCACGATGGGTGGGGCCAGGTGTTGGGCTGAGGGGTGGGACATTTTCTGCCAGACAGCTCACTCCCAAGTACCTTGATCACATCCACTGCCAGCTCCTCGTCCTCCCTCACTCCATGAGGTCCCAGCCCCGGGGTCTCTGTGGCCCTGCTTTCCCAAAGAAGGCTCAAAGCTGACAAAGAGCCCTCTGGTGTTGGAAACTGGGGCCAGTTCATTAAAAACAGTATACATTTTGACCCAGAAACTCCACGTCATGGATTCTGTCCTAAACAGAGATTTGTGGTTGCAGGTGTTCCCTTCAGCACGATTCAGAGAGTGAAAAACTGGAAATGGCCCCTGGTCCAAGCAGGGGGTCTTCATAAATTCTGATGCCAGGACAGAGAACATACCAAGTGGAATAGGATTGCCTGGCGGTGGCCATGCCTGGACAAATCAGGCTCTAGAAGAGCACACACCCTGGAATGCTCCGTTCCTGACACCCAGAAGTGCACACACACATACGCACGCATGTGCACACACGTGCACACACTGTACAGACTTTCTGTGGGATGAAGTCCTGGGATCAGCACCGCCAACACAGGCGTGCCCCTGGGGGCTGTGATGGGTCCTGCAGGCTGGTCTCCAGAGAGGAGTGTCCTTTCACACTTGTCTCTAGGAGTCTGCTGGGGCCTCTGCTTCCTCACATTGTCACCAGGGCTGGTTGTCACCACACTGGAACCCTGCCCATCTGATGGGGCCCAGTGCCCTCTCCACAGTGTCTCCATGTGCGCGTGTCCCCCTCGTGGAGCTCGAGCTTCTCTGACACATGCTGCCCCTGTGTATCACCTCTCATTGGCGTTGAGTGTGTTTGCTCTTTATCTGTTATTAAAATACTGAATTTCAAGCATTTTTTGGAAGCGAGGGATGTGTAGCCTTTCCCTGGCCTTGGGTTATGAGGAATGCTTTCCGGTTTGTGGTTTGCCTTTCCAGCTTTTTACCCTTGTCTTGTTTTTGTTTTGGCCACAGGCGTTTCATGCCTGGCTTCTGGCTCTGGTGTCCCACTTAGAACAGCAGTCTGTACCCCAAGATTATGCACATATTTACCGAAAGGGCTTTATTTGATACATCAAATCTAGAATCCACCTGGGATTTTCCTATCAAATTAGAGAAATTCTATTTCAAATAAAAACAGAAAAGGAAAACCTATCAGGCCCTGTGAAAATAAGAAGGCAGACACAAATGGCCAGTTATGGCATGATTCCACTTATAGGAAACATCCAGAATAGATTTAACAAAAAACAGTGACAGAAAACAGATTAGAGCGGGCCAGGGCCTGAGGAATAAACGGGGAGTGAGTGCTTTTAGAACAGGATTTCCTTTTGGAGTGTGAAATTGTCTGAGCCCAGATAGCGGTGATGGATGCACAGCAATGTGAATGTCCTTAATGCTCATAAAGTGTACAATTTAAAATGAGAAAACATAAATTTTAAAAAATCGAAACATTTAATTTAAATAATTATTAAGAACTAAACAATAAAGAAAAATCAAAAAGAGCAACTAAGAAGGAAACAAACACATTAATGAGGGTAGGGAAGGAAATTTCTGGTGAGGGAGCAGTTTGAATGGGTGGTACAGGAGCTGCTGATGAGAGACATTGCAGAGCCAGCTCTCCCAGGCCAGATGGTTTGGCTTCAGGTGCCTCTTGGTCTCCTGCAGGACCCTCTTCAGGGGATGTGTCTCCCTGCTTGCATGGTGGGGCCTCAGTTGCCTCCTGGTCTTCTGCCGGAGCCCGTGCATGGGATGGTTCTCCCTGCACGGTGGCTGGAGCCTCAGCTGCCTCCTGGTCTCCTGCTGGAGCCTGTGCAGGGGATGGCTCTCCCTGCACGGTGGCTGGGGCCTCAGCTGCCTCCTGGTCTCCTGCTGGAGCCTGTGCAGGGGATGGCTCTCCCTGCACGGAGGCTGGGGCCCCAGCTGCCTCCTGGTTTCCTGCAGGAGTTGGTGGTAATGATAGTTGTCCGGGATGGATGATGGGTACTGAGGTAGCTCTGAGGCTTGTCCAACAGTCAGTGCAGACGTTCTCCCCACAGCTGCTGATGCAGTCTTGTGTCACAGCTGCTCACCCCTGGGGGTGAGGGATTGGATGTCCCCTTCTACCAGCTCCTCGCTGATCTCCTGTATGGAGCTCTGCAACGGCAGTGACCGGTAGCCGACCCAGAGGCATCCGAGCCCTGCCAGCTGCCCAGCTGTCCTTGTGCTGCTTCTGTCCTCGGGACCTAATTCTCCCAGATCAGGCACATACCTGTGTCTCCACAGAATTCCACCCCGGATGAAAGACATACACCTCAGGCAGAAGGGTGCCACTCTAGCACTCCACATCCCACCCAGCCGGCCTTGACCTGGGCTGTGAACATGACCCACCAGGGTCATGTTAGAAGCCCACCAGGCTTCTAACACCTCAGCGACCTGCTCCTGCTCACGGTGGTCCACACTCATGAAACCGCCCTTCCACACAAACACATGGGGAGGGGATGTAGGGCTGCCCAGATGGGACCACAGTGCTGGTCTGGTCTGGATTGGCCTTCCCTAGGACTCCCTGTGTTACCTTTCTGTCCCTCCGGTTAAACGGCCACAATTGTCGGCCATGAGAAAGGAACCAGCATCTGCATTGCGGGTGGTCTTTGGGAGCTTTCCTGGGGCTCTGGCCCCTGACCATCGAGAAGAAGCAACTAAACACGTTGCTCCTCCTAGACAAGTGCTAGACAAGTGAGCTGGCTTGGGGGCTGTCTCTAGGATGTGGGTGCCTAGTTACCAGGGTTCCAAGTACTCTTGGGCTCCATGAGGGTACTTCCTGGGGTCAACTTACCTAAGCTCCCTCCTTACACAAGACCTCCCTAAGGGCTCCCGTGGCTGCTGACTGCTCACTCTCCATCTCCACACCACGTCCAGACACAGTCACACCAACAGAGTCCACCCCACAGCCTCTGGGGATGTCTGAACGCAAGCAGGGCCCCAGCTTTGAGGACACAGTGTTGAATGCAGTCCCGCTCCTGCTTCTTGCCAGTGATGTCACCCTGGACAACCACGTGCCTCTCAGGGCCTCCCCAGTGTCCTCATCTGTGCAGTGGGGGCCATTCTAACATCTACTCCCTCGGGATGTCATCAGGTGCGATATAAGATATTTTATGTTTTCAAGTATATGTGGAAACCATTCTGGTTGGAACCTGATTTGGCCTGAAATTTATTTGAAGCAAAGAAACCTGACTCATGGCTTGTCAGACATGCATTGTCTGTGTACTTTAATCGTTACCCTAAAGTAAAGAATGTACTCTTTGAAGATAAAAAAGCATTCCTCCCTTCCTTTGATGCCAGCACCCTTTCAAGATAAGACTGAATGCCTCATTTCCCCCAGCGCCGAGGCCATGGTGACTTGCTGTCTATGTGCTCATCAATAGCAAAATATCTCCTTGAATGCTTGAGAGAATGTGCACCTGTCATGCTTGATGTGTGTCTCTGTCTTTGGAAACGGGATGTAACTCTGCTGAAAAGCACTCTTCTTCACAGCGCTTTCTTCCCTTGCAAAGATGTGCTCCGGGCTAGAGTCCTCAAATGAAATTGGGCTCAAATAAAACTTTGAGCTACAGAACGATTATTGATTATTTGCGGCACCTTATCCTGGCAACCACGAAGGGACTTCTGAGACACCCACCTGAGACCAGGTGGAGCCTACTTTCAACCAACACTGGTACCACAGGGGACCATTGAGCTCCACTACCCCTCCTCCCCCCCGGGTTCACTGCACTCTTCAGGTGGTCTGGTGAGTGCTCCCGAAATCTGGACCTCCTTATTTAAGTTGACAGTCCTGACTTGTTATTCCAGCTGTTTTGGGTCTGAAGACTTCAACATCTTAAGGGTGTGTTGGTACTCTTCCTAGGTAAGAGGAAACTGGGGGGGACATTTCCTAGGTGAGGGGAGCCAACAGGGAGACATTTCCTAGGTAAGGGGAACCAAGGGGGAAGTTTGGAGTGAACTGGGTTAGCTGACCTCTTTAATTTGGTTTTCAATTGAAAAAGAGACATGTTGATAAAGTCTGAACAAACTGACAGCAAAATGAGAGACTGAATTTGTTTTGTTCTGAAGAAAAGGGGCACTTGCTCTTTCCAGCCACAAGTTGTTCTCAGGTGACTGAGAACCTGGTGTAAGTGTCTGAGGACAATCTCCATGACAAGCGGCAGTCCCATAGGGAACTCAGTCACCATCATTCACTTTAAATAATTAATGTCTTGTCGAGGGGCCCGCACACAAGGATTGTTCATCCAGTGCTCTGCACCCCTACGGTAGTTGTAGACTGCCCGCAGGAGAAGCTAAGACACGTGAGAGAGTGTTCATCACCTTTTAGGAAGTGACACTCACAAGCAGCACAGTTTTGACCAGCTACACTGTCCTTAGAAATTGTTCAGACTTGATATTAAAATGAAACTAAAAGAAAATGAGAAACCACACTTTCAAAGCCAACAATGCCAGATGGGCACCCACCCACTGGAACTCTGGCTGGCTCTGTGTACAATATGTATGGAGCCTTTACTTGCAAGTACTTAACCAAATGGGGATAGCTGTAATTGGCTGAATCTTTGGATCAGGATAACCTGGGATAATTTAAAATTACACTGGCCACTTTGGGGCTCCTTTGAGCTTCCAAAACTTGTCTTTTTGTGCACTAGATTTGAGAACCGTGGAACAGACAGATTAAATGCAATCTTTAATCTCTAAAGAGTTAAGCATGCCACCTTCCAGCACACCTGCTCGAAAACTAAAGGTTGCAGAAGTTGTAAATATTTAAAACAACAGCAAAATCTTGCTACGCTTGTATTGTGTCCTGAGAGCTTGGCTTAGTAACCATCAGGTTGGGCGCCCCAAAATATGGTCAGACAGAATTGCGGGTTGCACCCAATTTGCAGTCAGGTATGGTTGGACAGAAATATGGGTTGAACTCCATTTGGGGCTAGGGTCCTACAAAATGCCACCAGCTTCAAGGGTGTTACATTGGCCATTAGAAGGAATGATCTAATTAGATAAGATTGCTTAAGATGTGCACTTAAAAGCAAAGCCTTCAAAATTCCAAAAGAGCCCTACTGAAAGTTTGGTTGCAAAAAGCTAATAAAAAATTAAGCTATAAAAGGTACCTAAAAGTCTATTAAATTATTGCTTTACAGACACCCCCATAATCGACATTCAAAGAGGGGCCCAGTATGAGCCCCTCTCAGAGTTAATGAGATCATAAGAGATTTTCTGGGAAACTTAACGTTATTCCCTTAAACAGTCAATGGGAAACTTAAATTAAAAATTAATAGAGTTGTTTAATACTGCCAAAAACACAGTTTGGATCCAACTATTCTTTTTTAAATTAGTGAGTTTTGTATTGTACCCGATTCATAGGAAACTTTTAACGAAAACCATTTAAGGTCTCTGCTTGTGTCTGTCTGTGTATCTATGTATGTCTATGTGTACGTCTTATATATATGTGATATTTTTCTACCTCTGGATGATGTAATTTCTAAAAGTGCTCCATTAGCAGGCTTAAAGTAAGCATTTATATAAATTGTTTCTAAATGTAATGGAAACTATCCCAAATGTTTTTCAAGTTAACATGATATCATCTTTAGTAAATGAAAGCTTATTTAAGTTTGTTGGTTTGATGAACATAAGCATGTTTTCAGTATTCTAAAAATTATATAAAATTCCTAAAAATCTGATATGTCTTGGTATAATTCTAGTCGTTATCTTAAAATGTGGCTTATAAAATAACCAAATTTCCTTGTAATTACATTATCATGTTAAGTCTTTTGTCATTGCCAGATCGTCACTATTTTACTCCAGTGGTTTTACAAATACATTTCATCTTCAGAGAAATTCGCAACAAGGCCTCTGACACATCCAACATTTGACACACATGGACAGAAAGCTTCTACAGTACGTTGGTTGTGTGATTTATCCTTTTTTGCTGTGAAAAGTCAGTGTTGGCAGGCTCCAGGCTCCTGTCACTTCAGCAAGTGTGTGAGGACACCCTGAATGCAGTGACCACGGGGCACTGTGACGTGTCACCTGGCCGTTCTGTCTTCTTACACTCAGACTCTGTCATTCCACCTATATTGGGGAAGAAGCGAGGCCAGTGCAGAGCCCGAGTGGCAGGCACAGCCTGAGAAGGTGGAGGGACTCTTGTCACACGGTGGCCACCACCGTCTCCCTCAGTGGACGGTCGTTGCCAGGGGCCTGGGTCTCCGTCTTCCATCCCCTGAGCCCCCGCCGGACGTGCAGGCTGCCACTCCATGATGACTTCTGGAGAAGGGGCTCTTGCTAGCACACAGACCCTGACATCAGTGAATAAAAGACACTTGGCCTGCCGTTCTCGTCAGGTCCGCCCCTGACTCACTCAGGAGAGTCCTGTCCTGACCACGTTTGTTTCTTGAATATGTGGTTGGCTCACATTTTCAGGAGGTCAGGAAACACCTACTGTGCACTCACTGTGTTCATGTGACAGTCAGACGCTGAGAACCACGCTGCAGGAAGAGTGCTCTGACTTGGCACAGCAGGTGACAGTCTCGTTGAGCACCTGGCACAGGGTAGACACTCAGGCTGCATTTCTGAAGATCCACACTGTTCTCTCACAGATTACGCTCAGGTCCCAGCACCTCCTGACCAGCAGCAGAGTTACTCACACCTTCTGAGGGTCATTCTCTCCGCAGGGGCTGCATGGGAGCTGCTCAGGTGCCTCGGCCTACCGTGCAGCCTGACGTTCCCACAGACCACTTCAGATGGCCTTGGCGGCCTCAGCACTGGGGTGGATCTGTGAGGCAGCCATTGTCCTGGGGCCTGTCCTGCCCCATGGTTGAGCCCCAGGAATGTATGCCCTCCCCAAAGGATCCCACACTTGCCTTTCTCTCTCCCAGGGTGCATTACCCAGCTACCCTCAGACGCTCATGCTGTGCCGACCAAGAAACCCAGCCTTTCTTCCACACAAACCTTGATATTTCACACGGAGCAGCCCAGATTCAGCTTGAGCTGGAGACAGTGCTTGGAGTCCCTCTCGCTGTGCTTTTCTCAGGGGCCACACTGAGGGCATGCTGAGCAGTCAAGTTTAAAAGGAATAATCCAGAGATTGTGGTAACCTTCTCAAACCAGGAGTCCATTGCCTTGCTAGGGAGGCAAACAGGTGGGATGTAGCTGGTGGGGGAGCTGCCCATGAGGAGCAGGGAGACTTGGTCTTGCTGTCGCTCTGGTAGGGTGGTGCCAGCTGAATTGCCAGAGAAGAGAACAGGAATCTGTGCCCATCAGAAAAATGCCATGTGTGCATCTACCCTCAGAGATAGAAAGTGAACAGGCTCAGGCTTGTGACCCGAAGCTGTTCCTCAGGTGCAGTCATCCACCTTCATTACAGCGAGAGAACACTGAAGATGAAGCAAAGGCCTGATAAATTCCCTGTTCCTGACCGACTGTACGCCAGGAGCTGCCAGGTGCTGGGGATGCGGTGGTGAGAAGCATGCATTCATTCCAGCTGGCGCATCTCGGGGCTGGCTGCCTCTCATGAGTCTGGCCTCAAACTAGGAAATCAAAATGAGGCCGCCTGCCCCCAGAGCAGCCGAAGGAGGCCGTGTTCATGAGGGGATTCCTTTGGGCAGATTCAACCCCTCCCCCTGAGCTTCTCAACCTTGCCTGTATGATAGAATCATCTGGGAGGTTACTGATTGATTGTTTTGATGTACCGTATTCAACATTTGGTGGACATTTGGCTGGTTCCACATTTTGGCTATTATGAATAATGCGAGAACTTCATGTATGAGTTTTACTTGGCCCAGCATTTTATTTTTTGGATCATTCGCATACAAGTGTCTGTGTGAACGTGTTCTCAGTGTTCTCGAGTGTATACCTAAGGAGTGGGATCACTGGTGCCTTCATTTAATTTTTTAAGTTTCGACACTTTTACCACGTAATTCATGACACGCTCAGTGACCCTGAGTCCAAGACACCGAGTATTGATTTCCCTGAAGACACCTCGGGCTATTACCTACAGGCTCCTCAGAGGCTCTGCCTGCTTCTCCGAGGTTCTCCCTGGACATCAGGACCCTCCCGGTGCCCCATGCTCATCAGGGTGGGAGATGGGCCTGGGTCTCGCTGACGCTGCACAGCTTCCCGCTGGATCAGCTCAGGTCCAGAGCTCCTGGAAAAACAGCTCAAATGAGATGCTCCCCCACCAACATTTGCGAAGTGGGAGCTCCCGGTTCTTGCCTCCGTCCTCCTCCTTCTTCTCTGTGCTGCCTCCACCATGTTGATAGGGACTTCCTTTAACCCTCAAGAGTGTCAGAATAACTCACATTCTTTCTTGGCCATCCTTCACGCCCAGCATCCATTCCTGTTGCTTTTTCTACCACATCGATATTTTTAAAACATTGACATGTGAGTCACATGACGTAGGACCATTTTAAAGTGTACAATTAAGTGGTTTTAGCGTATTGTCTATGTGGTGCAACCACCCCCACGATCTCATCCCGCACATTCCCTTTGGAGAGCTCGTTTTGACCATCATGAGCCCCCTGCTCCCCCAGAGGAATATCACATGATAAACCCGGGGGGCCATGTGACCACAGTTGCTGCTGTTCTGTGGCCCAGTTCTTTACATTACCTTTTGAGAGAGGGTGGGGGACGTTTTACACCGATATTTTATCCAAGAGAAACTGAACCAGACACTTGGGGGTGGAGTCCTGGCATGGGTAACCCCCGTGGGGGTCTGAATGTGAGCAGTGGTGAGAACCTGCCACAAGCAGCCAGAGCTGCTCCAGGAGGAATTATGCCCTGGTTGGGCGAGGGGCACAGTCATGGTTCTGAGGGCTGGCTGGACATCTGCTGGTCCCCTGATACTCCGCTGCCCCCACCACCCCAACTCTGCACAGGGACGACTCTAGAACCAGCCAGGGGCCTCCTCCTGAGAACTGAGGCCAGGACCCTGGCAGTTCCCCTTTCCTGCTCCTATCAGCCCTCTTCATAACCAAGACTCCCACTCAGATGCTAAGTTTGGTCCCCTGCGTGGAAGTCCTCAGTGGCTCCCCATGGCCTATAGGAGGGTGAGGCCCCTGGCGGACCTGAGCACCCACCTTGCATTTCAGCCTCATCCCCTACCTGCCGCATCAACTCCTCCCTCACCCGCCGCACTCGTCCATTCCAGCCAAGGTTCCCTCTGGCCCTCTCCGCCTTTGCTCCTCCCTCTGCTGGGTCCCCATCTTACCAAGCTCAACCCTAATGTCCTGGTTTCTTGGTCTGCCCCCTACTACTGGACAGTGGTCATTCCCTCCCCCTGGGCACAGCACACCCTTGTGGTCTAGCCTGGCCTTGCACTCCTTGGAATAGCTCCTTTCCCTGTCTTCTCACCTCCTAGAGAGACGCAGGTCCAGGGGCCACAACCTGTTCCTCGGGGTCCCCAGCACCTGGCACAAGGTCCAGCACCGCCCGAGTGACAGTGACTGTGAGTGAGTGGTGGGAAAGGGAGATCGGGCCCTGGAGGTCTTTGTAACTTTTGAGATTTTGGGGGAAATCAAGAGTCCCCGTGGATGTCCCAGCTCCAATGGGGTCTCTGAAGGAATGAGGGGGGCGTAGTCTGAAGACCCCAGAAGGGAAAGCATTCACAGCATCCAGAACTTTCTTGGGCTCAGGGTAGTGAGTGAACTTCATCCTCATTGTCACTCCCTTCAATCCCCAGGTCAGCTTTTCCTGCGAGCAGGGGTGAGACAGGTGGGAATGGAGGTTGGTGGGGTTCAGTGCAAGCTCAGGTCTTCAGCACTGCCTTGGTAACACCGGCCCTCTATGGAAAACGTCAGAGAGGGGCAGTGAAGGGTGTCCAAGGTCCAAGACCTCTGTCCTGCCTGGGCATCCCCCATGCCTACCTGTCAAAAGGGCAGGAACCAAATGCCAGAGCCCTTGTGGGAGGGACGCTGGGCACAAAGCCCTCCCTCGTGCCCCTAGGGTATCTTGTCAGGAGACATCAGCTCCTGCGCTTCTAGCACCAAGGACCTTCCTGGTGGTGTGACATCCACAACAGGGCTCCAGGCTTGTGCCAGAGGCCTTGTGGCCCGGAATCCAGCCCCGGATCCTCCCCATGCACCAGCAAGGCCCTGTTCTGCTCCGCAGGCCCTCTCACCCCCAAGCCTGCCTCTGCCAGAGGTTTGGGAGGAATGATGGGCACAGTAGCCGGTCTCCAAGATGACCCCAATGACCTTGCCCTCTTGGTTTCACACCCTTGTGTGTTCTCCTCCTGTGTCAAATCAGAGCGGGGCTATATGGTGACAGAGTATGGTGGAGGCAGAGGCGTGTGAATTCTGAGGCTCGGGGCCAAAAAACCATTTTGGTTCCTACACTGGCTCTTGAATCCCTTGCCCTGGGGGAATCCGGGCACCGTATTGTGAGGACACTCAATCAGCCCCATGGGGAGACCCATGTGGAGAGGAACAGGCTCCCTGCAAACAGCTGAGCCCAACTTGCCAGCCCTGTGAATAAACCACCTGGGAAGTAGATCCTCCCTTCCCAGCCAGGACTTCAGATGATTGCAGCCTCCCGAGGGACCCTGAGTGGACTGCTCAAACTGCTCCCGAATTCCTAACCCACAGAAACCGTGACACGTAAACAATCATTTTAATCCATTGCATTTGGGGTAACTCGTTACTCTGCATCAGGTAACTAATAAAGCCCCTCTCGCTCTGGGGATGTGTCCTCTCTCAGCCACTGGGTGTGGACGGGGAGGTTGTTCTGCCTTCCTCTCAGCCCCTGGCCATGTTCCCCGACCATGGAATGGAGAAGGAAAGAGATGAGATGTGGCCCTGGAGCAGCACAAAATCAGACGCCCTCAGCCAACATGATATTTTTCTCCGTTTTAATTAATACTTTACAAAGTACAAAATACATTGTATTTTTGGAGGAACAGTTGGTATTTGTTTCTCTCCATCACACAGTACATGAATCTTGAGGGTCTCGTGTTTCTTCAAGAAAGAAAGAAATCGTGAGTGTCCCCACCAGGGTGTAAGGCTGCCCACTTCTCCCCTCTCCAGACCTTGGGACAGATGTAAGTGCCACTGCTACTGCTGGTGACCTTGGGCAGGCCGAGTGTGGGCCAGACCCCCGAAGACGAGGTCCTGGGCAGGGCAAGGCCCCCCAGAATACCATTGTACCCCCAACATCCACTCACCCCATCTCAGGGTAATGGAAATGATCTTTGCATAGAGGAGGAGGTTGGCTTGGAATTTTGTTTGTTACCGCCTGACCCCAGCTTTGGAGCCAACCCTGCCCAGCACTCTAGAACATTTCCTGAATAGGTAAACTGAGGCAGGGAACAGGGAAATTCACTGGGCTTGGCCTGTGACTTGGACATGAATTTGGCCTATGTTTCATCCCCCCTTTCCGCCCCCTCTCCAACTTGCTGGACCCTCATCAGGGACGAGCCCCAGTAGGCGAGGGGGCACCAGCACCCAAAACCTCTCCCTGTGAACAATGTCCTCAAGGACTGGATGCTTCTGAAGAACCGGCTCAGCAGGTCTAGCCCCTTTGGGCTGCATGGACTGCCAGGCCTCGCGCTGCACAGCAGAGCCCCTGCTGGGGACACCTCTGCCCCCTCCACAGAGCAGATTTACACAGTCAAGTGGGCTGGGGCAGTCCTGCATGCAAGGCCTGCCACACCCCCATCAACTCCACATGTGGCCTCTGGGTAAGAATGCTACTGAGGCCTCAAAATACAGGATGAGCCAGTCCCTCAGCTAGGATTTGGGCTCTGCACACGTTGCTGGCACACACCCTATTGTGGATGACACAGCACATGCTCACACTTACATGTGTGTGTATGAACACACGTTTGCCGTGTACAGAACACTGTCCTGCCCCCAGGGCAAGGTCCACCTTGCACTCCTGACTCTCACAGCCTCCCACCTCCTTGAAGCAAGAGCCACAAACTCCCTCACCACCAGGCTGCCCACAGACGCCAGGGGCCGGGCCGCAGGCTCCTACCTCCCATCCAGCCGCTCCTGGTGCCGCCTGCCTCAAGGCCAGAAGCTGCCTCAGCCACCAGCTCCTGCCTTTACCTTCCCAAGAGAGCAGGCGTCATAGGAGGGGTGGACATCAAAGCTGAAAGTATGGAAAGGGGATGAGAGACAGGTAAGCTTGTCCTTTTGCTGCCTCTAATTTGAAAATGAAAGAAAGAAAAGAGCCAGATGAGCTCTGAGAGGTAGGGAAAGGTCTCTCCTACAGCAGGGCTCCACTCCCCTCAGGACAGCCCCGCCACTCTTCCCAATCCTGCCCTCTGCTGGGCCGACCACCGTCCACCACTCTAGTTTCTCCCCTCCCAGGAGGTCTCTGTGAATGGAGGGCTGCTGCCCCTCCCTCAACACGGTATCCAGGAACCTGAAAGGCCAAAGCTCATGTCTTTCCACTGCTGGGAGACTCCATCATCCTCCCCCAGGCTCTTCTAACTAAGCCAATCACCAACTCCATTTCTCAGTGGATGTGACAGCAGTGACTGGCTGCTCCCTGCCCTGGCTTACAGTGGGCACACATATATTGGGGGTATTTTCTTCCTAACCCTGCCCAGTGTTCACTCAGAGAGTGGCATCAAAAATTTCTCAGTCCCAGGGCTGGAGTGCTCTGTTATCATATGGGAGCTCCTCAAGGTTCCCTCTCTTAGCCGGGGTTGGCAAGGGCCCTAGTTGTCCCCACCTCCAGATCCAGAAGCTCAGAGAGGTGGACCAGGGTAGCTGTGAGACTCCTAAAACTCTTCCTGGGAAATACTGCCAGGAGGGGTTGGTGGTGGGTGAACAGGTTCATATTCAATGATCAGGCAACTGGTGCCTTGGCATGGGGTGGGGGCCTGGCCCTTCCTATCTCCCCAGAGCCTTCTCTCCTGACCTCCATAGCCTCCTCTGTCACCACAAAGGGCCAGGCTCCACCAGAGCGTGCATCATCTTCTGGACACCACACTGGTCTCTGAGGCCATGGTGACTGGTGGGGGGAGGTCACAGTGGGCAGCTCTGAGTCACCTGGCTCCCTCCCTTCCCTCCAGGGGTCTGTGGCCTGGGGTTGGTGGGAGGGGGAGAATGCTGGTGCTTGGGGGGCTCTGGACCCTCTGAATCTTTGGGAGTTAGTTCTGCACACCTCTCCATCTTGGATGAGTGCCCTGGGCTGAGGGCAGTGGCATGGGTAACACCTCTTGGGGGCTTTGGAGACCCCCATGGAGGAAGGAGGTGCAGAGTTGGCACTGTCCATCTCTCTCCTGGGTCAGGACTGAGGTCTGAGGGAGAAAGATGTTTCTTGGGAACCAGGGGAACCAATGCCAAAGGTTGAGCCAGAGCAGATTTTTCTACTTGGTGGGGGAGGGAAAGGGGTGGTCAGGGCTCCCCCTGCCCCTCACTCTCCTCTCCTGGAGCTCTCACCACTCTGGATGGGGCAGGGAGGAGCGAGGGTGGTGTAGAGGGTTTGAGCTTTTCTCTCCAGGGGGAGGCACGGAGGCAAAGACACACACGGGAGTCCAGGTGGTGGATCTGAGTGCCCGCTCACCCTGCCTTTTGGCAGCCTGGCCCAGGAGCCCCATTTCCCTCCTGCGCCACCTGCCTCCCCAGTCAGTGCCCAGAGATCCTCAGCCCCCACGGGGCATCATCCTCAGGTCTCCCTGAGCCATTGGCTGCCCTTAGCACCCACCTTCACCTTCAGCTGTTGGGAAATGTGGCCCCCAGCTCTTCTGCTGGGGCATGGGGTCAGGGATCATGCAAGACGGCAGTGCCCAGCATGGGTTTTCTCTGAACTTTTCTCTGCATGACTGGCCTCTATTTTCAGGTGTGGATTTCTGGTGCTCATCACCCCTGGTACCCCCAGGGACTGCCCTCTTTTATGTCACACAGTGGACGTGAGCTCCACGTGAGCAGGGACCACATCAGGTTGTGCTCCCTGGTGAAGTCACAGTGCTTGGTACACAGCAAGGACTGGAGGATGTTGGCTGAATGATTGAATAAATGAACCAGTGAATGAACGAATGAGTGAATGAATGAGTAATGACTGAATGAATGAGTGTAGGAATGAATGAGAGAATGACTGAGTGAGTGATTGAAGGAATGAGAGAGTAAACGAAACAATGAGTGAATGGGTGAGTGAATGAAAACACAGAAGCAGGTGTGATCTAAACAGGAGCAGCCTTTGTTTCTTCCCCTCTAGACTCTGCCCATCTCATGGGCCCGGGCCAGTCCCTGTCTCTCCTGGCCTCAGTTTCCCAACTGTCGCCTGAGAGCCTGCTCTTGGAACTGCATCAGCCAGCTCAGTGTGGACGCGGCTCGTGCTCTCCCCGGCGTGGGGGCGGTAGGGACGTGCTCGGGGCGCACGGGCTTTCCTCCAATGGGCGGTCGCTGGTGGACCCGCGCGGGGCAGCCGGGCCTCACGTCCCCAGCCGGGCGCGCGCTCGGGGCCCACCCACAGCACATGCACGTGACCCCGCTCCTCCGCGCGCACGCACAACACCAACAGCTGCCACAGGGCTGGTCCCGAGGGCCCCCACTCCGCTGACTGCTCTGTGACCCCCACATCGGGTGGGGCGTTGGAAGAGGCCCTGGATCCCGTGTGGGGCCGGGTCGTGGGCGCTGTGGGGTGGAGGACAGCGTGTGGGGACTCCTGTCTCCCCAGAACTCCCAGCCCCGCGTCTTGGTACAGCCGGCGCCCAGGGAGAGGTTTCAGAAGAGGCTGCGGCTCCTGGAGAGACTGGCCTCTGAGCCCGAGAGAGACCCGCCTTTGGTTCTGCCTCCGGGCTGCACGCGGGGGGACGATGAACCCTTTGCTCTGTGTCCCGGGCCTTTGTCACGGAGGCCTGATTGTTCGTGTGTGCAGGGACAGCTGGAGACCTCCATCGCCTCGGTGAGGGAGATGGGCCCTGACCCCGCCAGCCTGCAGGTGAGAGAGCTGGTCCCAGTCCCCAGAGGCAGCACCGTCCCACCCACTATGCCCGCCCGCTGTCTGGGCACCTGTGGGAGAGACGGGACCTGGTGGCAGGAGCACATCTGTCGCGAAGGTTGATGCTACTTGGCCGAGGAGACAAACGTGTTTCGGCTCATTGATGTTCATTCATGATGAGCTGATACATTTATTGTGGGTCGACTATGTGGACTGAGGGGTCAGGACTCCAGTCAATTTGTTCCAATCTCTGTGGGGATGAACTAAAAATGGCAACTTGCCCTAGAGTTTTCTCTTGTCCAGTAGCCTGTTTTGTTTCTGTGTCAGGGAAAGAACTAAAATGATCCTATAGGGCCGGCCCCGTGGCTCAGAGCTTGAGTGCGCGCGCTCTGCTACTGGCGGCTCGGGTTCGGATCCCGGGCGCGGCCCGACGCACCGCTCCTCGGACCATGCTGAGGCCGCGTCCCACATACAGCAACTAGAGGGATGTGCAGCTATGACATACAACTATCTGCTGGGGCTTTGGGGGAAAAATTTTTAAAAATTTAAAAAAAGGCAGCTTTCTTTGAAAATGTCTTAAGGATCAGCCCATTTCTGGCATAGAGAGGAGAGTTCTTCGTGGCTCCCCAATGAGAGAGTGCCCTGGACCAGAAGTCAGAGACACTCCCAGTGTGTCCTTGAACCCTCCCTGGGCGTCAGTTTCCTCATCTGTAAAATAGGGCTAGTGTGGAGGTCGTAAGTGGTTTCCAGAAGTTCTTGCAGCTCTGAGAGTGATGCCTTAAGCTACCAAATGTTCCTGAAGCCATGAAGGAGGGGTCACAAATGGTGTTGTTACCGCTTAACAGTCATAAGCTAGTAAATATAAAAATGAGAGGGGCCCAGCTCGCAGATGGATGATTCCAGTGAAACTCCTTCACTCCTTGTGTGTCATGGAAAGTTCTCCTTTACATGCTCCCTGCGCAGGTCCTGCTCCTTACCTATTGCCAGAGTTCATCGTTGACCTTGGGCACTTTCATTGGTCTTTTGGGAGGATTTCTGTTCAACTTGATGAGTTCCTGAATATCGTACCCAGTGAATCACTCCCAATATTTCTCATTAATTCCAAGTCCTATTTTTTAAAATCCCATCTCCAGCCCTATTCTGGGCAAGTTGTCTAAGCAAACCTCAGTGTCTTGGTCCAATTGAATTGTAGTGAAGATATCCCCGTGTACACTCATGTTTTCTCCCCTTTGATGTATTTCCCACATGGAATAGCTGCTTTGAAAATCAAAAGATAAAATTTCCTCTCTGTCCTCTGCCAGCTACCCTCCTGCCAAGAGAGACACTCTAAGCTGCACGTGCTTCACCTTGGGAAGATCAAGGCGTAAATTCAAGGTAAAATTTCATCAGTGTGAAGGTTAGGGTTAGGGCTGCTCGTGCCCATGCTGCTGGCTGGACCAAGTCTGCACCCCCTCCTCCAGTGGCCAACCCCTCCATCCATTCCTTCTGAGGACGTCTTTCCCCATTTCCCTGGGGGTGGGCTTTGTGAAGGTGGGTTTTGTGGGGTTGTGACCCATATCGTTTGGATGGGTTGGGTCTTGGTGTTATAGCAAGTGCCTAGTCCGGCTGCTCCTGGGACCAAGACACATCTCCAAGTTGAAACAAATTATCTTTCTCTGTATTTTCTTAAAACAGCTGTATTGAGATATCGCTCACATGCCGTGTAAGCCACCCATTTAAAGTGTACAAATCAATGGCTTGTAGTAGAGTCACAGAGTTGGGCAACCATCACCACAACAGTGGAACATTTTCATCACCTCAGAATGAAACCCTGGACCCATTAGCAGTCACTCCCCCTTCCCCCATCGCCACAGCCCTAGACAACCACTCCTCTACTTTTTCTCTCTCTCGATTTGTCTATTTTGGACCTCTTATATACACAGAATAGTACAATGTGTGTTCTTTTGTGATAGCTCCTTTAATATGTCATGTTTTCAAGGTTCATCCTTGATTGTAGTGTATCGGTAATTCTTTCTGTTTTGTGCCAAATGATTTTCCGTTGCATAGATGTACTGTATTTTATTGATCCATTCATCGGTTGAGGGACATTGGAGTTGTCTCCACCTTTTGGCTATTATAATAATGATGCTATGAACATTCACGTACAAGCTTTCATGTTTTCATGTCTGTTGGGTACACACCTAGAGTGGAACTGCTGGGTCATATGAAAACTCTCTAAATTTTGAAGAATTGCTAGACTATTTTCCATCTTTATTCCTGCCAACAATGTATGAGGATCCCAGTTTCTACCTATCCTTGACAAGACGTCTTAATATCTATATTTTTAATTTACAACCATCCTAGTGGATGGGAAATGATACTTATTGATTGTGGTTTTGATTGCATTTTCTTCCTGGATAATGGTGTTGAACGTTTTTCATGTCTTTATTGGCCATTTGTATATCTTCTTTGGAGAAATATCTGCTCAGCTCCTTTCCCCATTTTTAAATTGGGTTATTAGTTTCTTTATTATTGAGTTGTAAGCATTCACTCTATCTTCTATTTGCAAGTAGCTTGTTATATATATGGTGAGCTGGTATTGTGTCCCATTCAGCAGGCTGTCTTCTCACTTTCTTGATACTGCCTTTTGATACACACAAATTTTTAATTTTGATGAAGTCCAATTTGTTTATTTTTTATTCATGTGTTTTTGATGTCCTATCTAAGAAATCATCACCTAACTCAAGGTCAAAAGTTATATTCCTAGGGCCGGCCCAGTGGCGCAAGCGGTTAAGTGCCCGTGCTCTGCTGCGGCAGCCCAGGGTTCGCTGGTTCGGATCCCGGGCGGGCACCGACGCACCGCTTGTTAAGCCATGCTGTGGCGGCGTCCCACATAAAGTAGAGGAAGATAATGGATGTTAGCCCAGGGCCAGTCTTCCTTAGCAAAAAAGAGGAGGATTGGCATTGGGTGTTAGCTCAGGGCTGGTCCTCCTCACAAAAAAAAATAAATAAAATAAAAGTTTTATTCCTGTTATGAGAGGTTCGGGGATTCGATCGGAGATGTAAAAGACACTTTCCACTCCAAACAAATGGACTGAAGGTATATTTTATTATATAGAGGATAGTAAAGGTGACAGTCTGCAAACAGATCAAATAGGTCAAATATTAAGAGGGAAAAAACATCAGCTCGATTGGAAAGGGAAAACACCCACATCGGCTGAAGAGAAATGACACAAATCAACCGGAAAGAGAAACACCAGGTTGACCGAAAAGAGAACACATCAAATCAATTACTTCATATCAAATCAATTACTTCATATCAAATCAATTACTTCATATCAAATCAGTTACTCACAACATCCACGCCCCACTGCCGGGAGAGCCCTGTCAATCGACGCGGCTGTGCAAGGATCACACGTCCTGGGCAAGGTGTCCCTTCCACAGGTGGAACTCTCACCAGGTCTCAGCTTCCAGCAGTTTATATAAGCAGTTACAGAGTTTACAGAGCAAGCATCTAGTGTTCCCATGCCCAAAACAGTTATCAGTGGCATACGTGCACTGAGCCCCTTGGCTAACGTCCCAGCCCAGTGGTTGTGTACGTGCATTGTTTTCTTTGGTTATCATCTTAGCCCGGCACAGATGGCCAGTCCATCCCGTGCTACCACGCTCCAAGAGCCTTGAACTGTTACAACTTGCAACTCCCTCCATGGGAGAAAGGCCAGTTCCCACCACACAGAAAGCAGCTTTGTATTTCTTTGTGTGCTGGTGGCTATAGGTCAATGGAGCGGCCAAACATGGCTGTACTCATGTCAAGACAATTCCCATGTGTTTTCTTGTAAGAGTTGTATAGTTTTGCCTCATATTTAGCTGTTGGATCTATTTTGAGTTCATTTTTGTAAGTACTGTAAGCAAGGAGTCCAACTTCTTTGCGTGTGAAAATCCAGTTGTTTCAATACCATTTGTGGACAACATTGTTCTTTCCCCATTGAATTGTCTTTTCACTCATCAAAAATCAATTGACTGTAAATATGTAGGTTGATTTCTGGACTCTCAATTCTATTCCGTTGGTCTGTATGTCTATTTTTTATGACAGCACCACGCTGTATTCATTATGGTAGCTTTGTAATAATTTTTGAAATTGGGAAGTGTGAATACTCCATCTTTGAACTTCTTTCTCAAGATTGTTTTGGCTCTTGTGGCTCCCTTGCATTTCCATATGAATTTTAGCCTTGGCTTGTCAGTTTCTGCAAAAACAGGCAGCTGGGAGTTTGCTTGGAATTCCACTGAATCTCTAGTTCTATTTGTGGAGTATTGCCACCTTAATAGTATCAAGTCTTCGCATACATGAAGATGAAATGTCTTTCCATTTATTTTGGTCTTCATTAATTGCTTCCAATAATGTTTTGTATCTTTCATTGTACAGCTCTTGTACTTCTTATGATAAATTTATTTCTAATTATTTCATTGTTTTGGATGCTATTGTAAATTAACATATTTTCTTACTTATATTGTCAGATTTTCCTTTGCTAGTATATAGAAATAAAATTGATATTTTAAAACTTGACATATGATATTATATTAGTTTCAGGCATATAACATAATGATTCTATATATGTATATATTACCAAAGATCAACACAATAAGTCTGGTTAACATCCATCACCTCACATAGTTACAGATTTTTTTCTTGTTATCAGAACTTTTAAAATCTGCTCTCTTAGCATCTCTCAGATGTACAATACAATATTGCTAACTATAGTCACCATGTTTTTTGTTATATTTCCAGGACTCATTTATTTTCTAAGTGGAAGTGTATACCTTTTGACCTCTTCATTCATTTGCCCAACCCCCACCCCCTGCCTCTGGCGACCACCAAGCTGTTCCCTGTATCTGTTAGCTCAGTTTTTGATTTTTTTTTTAATTTTAGATTCGCCATTTAAGTGAGATCATATGGTATTTGTCTTTCTCTCTCTGACTTATTTCACTTAGCATAATGCCCGTCTATGTTGTTGCAAGTGGCAGGATTTCTTTCCTTTTTATGGCTGAATAAGATTCTGTTATATATATATACTTACACCACATCTTCTTTACCCGTTCATCCATCAAAGGACACTAGGTTGCTTACCGTGTCTTCACTATTGTAAATAAATGTTGCAATGAACAGTGGGGTGCAGATATCTTTTTGTGTTAGTGTTTTTATTTCCTTTGGATAAATATTCATAAGTGGAATTGCTGGATCATATGGTAGTTCTATTTTTAATTTTTTGAGGAATCTGCATATTCTTTCTCATAGTGGCTGCACCAATTTATATTCCTATACAATGGATTTTTTAAATTAATCTTGTATCCGGCAGCTTTGTTAATCTCATTTCTTAGTTCCAATAGTTTTTCCATGTATTCTCTGTGATTTCCTCTATATGTGGTCACATCATTTGAGAATTGAGATAGTTTTACTTCATCCCCTCCAATCTAGATACCTTTTACATCATTTTCTTGCCTAATTGACCTGGCTAAAACCTCCAGTAAAATGTAGCATAGAATTGTCAAGAGTGGCCAATGCTCATCTTGTTCTTGACCTCAGGGGTGGCGTTTCCAGTCTTTCCCCACTGACTATGACGTCGGTGAGCTGTGGACTGTTCACAGATGCCCTGGACGAGGCTCAAGATATTCCCATCTGTTTCTAGTTTCTTGAGTGTTTCTATCACGAAAGGGTGTTGGATTTTGTCATATGGTTTTTCTGCACCTAGTGGATATTAGCTTTTGCAGCAGCTTTTAAACCATGAAATCGTCTTCCCTCCCCTCTTCCTCCATCTTTCTCCTTCACAAAAACACACAGAACCTCTCTGGAGGCAAACCAGAACCCACATATTAAATACTTGCTGAAAGCCAGTCGAATGACTAGTCTAGACCTCTTGATCCCATCATCCCTGCCTTGGCTGCTGTGTAACTGGGGGGTGGGCCCACTCCAAACAGGTGACGACAGAAATTCACATACTCATGATAATTCCGAGGGTGGTGGCTCCCTCTGGATTGCGTTCTCCGTCGTGTTCTCTTCTCTTTACTGACTGTAGAGTGAAAATATTTAGCATGAAGGGAGAGGATTGTGCAGGAAAGAGCATATATCAATTGTGTGTGCTGAAAGGTAACAATAAATAGGCAAAAAACTTGACTTCTTCAAGAAATGTGTTAAAGGAAATATGACATATTCTCTACAGACCTTCCTGGCGTGGAAGCCCACATTCTGAAAATACGGTGTCTGGTTAATTTTCTGAGGCCTCGTGTATCACTTTTCTTTTGCAGGAGTCTGGGTGCTGACCCTGTTGTCGGCCGGCCTCACGAGGGTGAGATTTCTGTTCCATATTTTGCCCGGTTTCAGGTAAGAGGCCTTTGGGGTCATTTGCATGTCTTCAGCAGGAAAGCGTCAGCCACGCTTTCTCAGAATTATCAGGAAGTGCCGGCAGAGCCCGACATGCAGTACGAGGTCTGGATTGGACAGACACTTCGTCTGCAAACTTCCTATGGCACTGAGTTTCTGAAGCCCTTAAAGAACAGTGATTCTAAAGTGGAAAAAGGAAGGACAAAGGCATTTCAGCATTGTGTTTGTCAGAGTTCTCCAGAAAATAACCAACAGGATACATATGCATGTGCACACATACACACACACACACACACAGATGTGTGTATATGTATGTGTAGAGAGAGAGAGAGACTGATTTTAATATATTGTCTCATGTGCTCATGAGGGCTGGCAAGTCCAAAATCTGTAGACCAGGCTTGCAGACTAGAAACTCAGGCAGATGTCTAGATGCTGGAGTCTCGAGGCAGATTTTCTTCTTTGGGAAACCTCAGTGTTTGCTCTGAAGGCCCTCAGCTGATGAGGCCCACCCAAATTATTGACTGTAATCTCTTTTTCTTGAGTTCAACTAATTGTACGTGTTAACCACATCTACAGAATACCTTCACAGCAAGACACGATTAAATATCCAGTTTGATTAAACAGCTGCATACTATGGCCTGGTCGGGTTGACACACAAGACTAACCATCAGAGCCCACGCTCCCTCAACTTGGCGCCCACTCACATCTCCTTTAGCCGCATTTAATCTCCAAATAAGGACAGGAAGAAAGTCATTCTTCCCTCTAACATGGTACCCCTCTCCTGTGGACAACTCAAAACACAAATACTCTCCCCAAGGAGGATGCAAAGTTCTTGGGTGATGTGCACTCCTTTCCTTGATATCCTATGACTTAAATACTATCATGTGAAGTTAACTGTTATTGATACATCTAGTTACATATGATGTTCTGTGATAAGAAGATAAGGAACAGAAGAACAAAATTTATTTGATACATGCACACTGTCTACAGTCTGGGAAGGCTTCCTAGAAGGCTTCTTGGATCCTTGGGCTGGGGCTTCTCTGGAGGGCAGCGGGGTGTTTTCTGTTTTTGGAAAGGCACGTGAAAAGGCAGTCATGTTGCTGAACATTTGTCCTCTTGAAGCACCAGTGCCCGCTCTAAAACAAGCTTCAGAGCTAGTGCCAGCTCCACCACCAGCTCCACAGCTAGCACCGCCTTCAGTGTCAGACATCACACCAGCTCTAGTACCAAATCTGAAGTTCGAGCCATTTCTTGCCCATGCCCAAGAGCTAGATGTAGTACCAGCCACAGAGCTAGTGCCAACTCCAGAAAATGGTCAAAAGCTGGGGCCTGGTCCAAGACCAGCTCCAGCAGCAGCTCAAGAGCTTGAGTGTTCTCTGGAGCCAGCTCTAGCCAGGCTCCTGACTCAGAGCCATTTTCAGGACCAGCTTCAGCAACCAAGCCACTGCACGAACCAGTTCTATTACCAGCTCCAGAACTAGAGCCAGTGATAGGTCTATAGCCAGAGCTAGCCCCAACACCAGCTCTACCAACAGCTCTAGCACCAGAGTTGGGGCCAGCTCCATAGCTAGAGCTAACCCCAGCTCCCACAGTTGCACAAACTCCTGAGATAGAGCAAGCTCCACCTTCAGCTCCAGTGCTAGTTGCAGGTTCAGGGCCGGGGTTCTCTCATGAGCTAGAGCTGGCTTGAACACTAGCTGTAACATCAACGCTGGAGATAGAGGCAGCTCTATCACCAACTCCTGTGCCAGTCCCAGTGATGGTTCTAGTGCTCACTTTAGAGTGGGAACCAGGTTGAAGCTAGTTTACAGCCAGTGCCAGGTTCCAAGGAAGAGCGAGCTCCAGCATCAGCTCTAACACTGGCTCCAGAGTTAGAGCCATTTCTGGCACCAGCTCGAGAGCTAGAGTCAGCTCCAAGTTCAGAGGCAGAGCCTGCTCCAGCAACAGATCTAGTACCAGCTGCAGAGCTAGATCCCCCACAAGTGCTGGAGCAAGAGCTGGCTTGGGTACCAGTAGCAGACTTAGAGCCAATGCCAGCTCAAGAGAAAGAACCAGCTCTGGCAACAGCTCTAGCACCAACATCAGAGCTAGATCATGCTGTGCTACCAGCTCTACCACCGATTTCAGAGATGGAGGCAGCTCTATCACCAACCCCCCAGGCAGAGCCTGTGCTGCTCTAGTACCAGAATCTGCCCCAACACCAATTCCAGAGGTGGAGCCGGTGCCAGAGCTACAAACCAATCCACCACCAGTTTTAGCACCAGCTACAGAGCTAGAGCTAAGACTGGTTATACAACTAGAGCCACAAGAACCAGGTCTAGAATGAGAACCACAGTTAGAGCCACTTACAGCAATAACTCTACACCAGCTCCAGTGCAAGAGTTGGAGCCAGCTCAAGAGTTTTATCAAACTGCAGAAGCAGGTCTAGATTATCTCTGGAGGTAGTTCCAGCTCCAGTGCCTTCCCCAGAGCTAGAGATACTGGCGGCTATAGAGATAGCGCAACTCTAACACAGGCTCTCGCATGAGCTGCTGAGATTGAACCAGCTCCAGCTTCAGCTCCAGTTCTAGAATCAGAGCCATGTTTTGAGCTAAAGCAAGCTCCAGCACCAGCTCTAGCACCAGCGAGAGAACTAGCCCATGACATCACCACGATGGGTGGGGCCAGGTGTTGGGCTGAGGGGTGGGACATTTTCTGCCAGACAGCTCACTCCCAAGTACCTTGATCACATCCACTGCCAGCTCCTCGTCCTCCCTCACTCCATGAGGTCCCAGCCCCGGGGTCTCTGTGGCCCTGCTTTCCCAAAGAAGGCTCAAAGCTGACAAAGAGCCCTCTGGTGTTGGAAACTGGGGCCAGTTCATTAAAAACAGTATACATTTTGACCCAGAAACTCCACGTCATGGATTCTGTCCTAAACAGAGATTTGTGGTTGCAGGTGTTCCCTTCAGCACGATTCAGAGAGTGAAAAACTGGAAATGGCCCCTGGTCCAAGCAGGGGGTCTTCATAAATTCTGATGCCAGGACAGAGAAAATACCAAGTGGAAGAGGATTACCTGGCGGTGGCCATGCCTGGACAAATCAGGCTCTAGAAGAGCACACACCCTGGAATGCTCCGTTCCTGACACCCACAAGCGCACACACACATACGCACGCATGTGCACACACGTGCACACACTGTACAGACTTTCTGTGGGATGAAGTCCTGGGATCAGCACCGCCAACACAGGCGTGCCCCTGGGGGCTGTGATGGGTCCTGCAGGCTGGTCTCCAGAGAGGAGTGTCCTTTCACACTTGTCTCTAGGAGTCTGCTGGGGCCTCTGCTTCCTCACATTGTCACCAGGGCTGGTTGTCACCACACTGGAACCCTGCCCATCTGATGGGGCCCAGTGCCCTCTCCACAGTGTCTCCATGTGCGCGTGTCCCCCTCGTGGAGCTCGAGCGTCTCTGACACATGCTGCCCCTGTGTATCACCTCTCATTGGCGTTGAGTGTGTTTGCTCTTTATCTCTTTTTAAAATACTGAATTTCAAGCATTTTTTGGAAGCGAGAGATGTGTAGCCTTTCCCTGGCCTTGGGTTATGAGGAATGCTTTCCGGTTTGTGGTTTGTCTTTCCAGCATTCTACCCTTGTCTTGTTTTTGTTTTGGCCACAGGCGTTTCATGCCTGGCTTCTGGCTCTGGTGTCCCACTTAGAACAGCAGTCTGTACCCCAAGATTATGCACATATTTACCGAAAGGGCTTTATTTGATACATCAAATCTAGAATCCACCTGGGATTTTCCTATCAAATTAGAGAAATTCTATTTCAAATAAAAACAGAAAAGGAAAACCTATAAGGCCCTGTGAAAATAAGAAGGCAGACACAAATGGGCAGTTATGGCATGATTTCACTTATAGGAAACATCCAGAATAGATTTAACAAAAAACAGTGACAGAAAACAGATTAGGGCTGGCCAGGGCCTGAGGGATAAATGGGGAGTGAGTGCTTTTAGAACAGGGTTTCCTTTTGGGGTGTGAAACTGTCTGAGCCCAGATAGCGGTGATGGATGCACAGCATTGTGAATGTCCTTATTGCTCATAAAGTGTACAATTTAAAATGAGAAAACATAAATTTTAAAAAATCGAAACATTTAATTTAAATAATTATTAAGAACTAAACAATAAAGAAAAATCAAATAGAGCAACTAAGAAGGAAACAAACACATTAATGAGGGTAGGGAAGGAAATTTCTGGTGAGGGAGCAGTTAGAATGGGTGGTACAGGAGCTGCTGATGAGAGACATTGCAGAGCCAGCTCTCCCAGGCCAGATGGTTTGGCTTCAGGTGCCTCTTGGTCTCCTGCAAGACCCTCTTCAGGGAATGTGTCTCCCTGCTTGCATGGTGGGGCCTCAGTTGTCTCCTGGTCTCCTGCTGGAGCCTGTGCAGGGGATGGGTCTCCCTGCACGGAGGCTGGGGCCCCAGCTGCCTCCTGGTTTCCTGCAGGAGTTGGTGGTAATGATATTTGACCGGGATGGATGATGGGTACTGAGGTAGCTCTGAGGCTTGTCCAACAGTCAGTGCAGACGTTCTCCCCACAGCTGCTGATGCAGTCTTGTGTCACAGCTGCTCACCCCTGGGGGTGAGGGATTGGATGTCCCCTTCTACCAGCTCCTCGCTGATCTCCTGCATGGAGCTCTGCAACGGCAGTGACCGGTAGCCGACCCAGAGGCATCCGAGCCCTGCCAGCTGCCCAGCTGTCCTTGTGCTGCTTCTGTCCTCGGGATCTAATTCTCCCAGATCAGGCACATACCTGTGTCTCCACAGAATTCCACCCCGGATGAAAGACATACACCTCAGGCAGAAGGGTGCCACTCTAGCACTCCACATCCCACCCAGCCGACCTTGACCTGGGCTGTGAACATGACCCACCAGGGTCATGTTAGAAGCCCACCAGGCTTCTAACACCTCAGCGACCTGCTCCTGCTCACGGTGGTCCACCCTCATGAAACCGCCCTTCCACACACACACATGGGGAGGGGATGTAGGGCTGCCCAGATGGGACCACAGTGCTGGTCTGGTCTGGATTGGCCTGCCCTAGGACTCCCTGTGTTACCTTTCTGTCCCTCCGGTTAAATGGCCACAATTGTCGGCCATGAGAAAGGAACCAGCATCTGCATTGCGGGTGGTCTTTGGGAGCTTTCCTGGGGCTCTGGTCCCTGACCATCGAGAAGAAGCAACTAAACACGTTGCTCCCACTAGACAAGTGCTAGACAAGTGAGCTGGCTTGGGGGCTGTCTCTAGGATGTGGGTGCCTAGTTACCAGGGTTCCAAGTACTCTTGGGCTCCATGAGGGTACTTCCTGGGGTCAACTTACCTAAGCTCCCTCCTCACACAAGACCTCCCTAAGGGCCCCCGGGGCTGCTGACTGCTCACTCTCCATCTCCACACCACGTCCAGACACAGTCACACCAACACAGTCCACCCCACAGCCTCTGGGGAGGTCTGAACGCAAGCAGGGCCCCAGCTTTGAGGACACAGAGTTGAATGCAGTCCCGCTCCTGCTTCTTGCCAGTGATGTCACCCTGGACAACCACGTGCCTCTCAGGGCCTCCTCAGTGTCCGCATCTGTGCAGTGGGGGTCATTCTAGCGTCTATTCCCTCGGGATGTCATCAGGTGCGATATAAGATATTTTATGTTTTCAAGTATATGTGGAAACCATTCTGGTTGGAACCTGATTTGGCCCGAAATTTATTTGAACCAAAGAAACCTGACTCGTGGCTTGTCAGACATGCATTGTCTGTGTGCTTTAATCATTACCTTAAAGTAAAGAATGTACTCTTTGAAGATAAAAAAGCATCCCTCCCTTCCTTTGATGTCAGCACCCTTTCAAGATAAGACTGAATGCCTCATTTCCCCCAGCGCCGAGGCCATGGTGACTTGCTGTCTATGTGCTCATCAATAGCAAAATATCTCCTTGAATGCTTGAGAGAATGTGCACCTGTCATGCTTGATGTGTGTCTCTGTCTTTGGAAACAGGATGTAACTCTGCTGAAAAGCACTCTTCTTCACAGCGCTTTCTTCCCTTGCAAAGATGTGCTCCGGGCTAGAGTCCTCAAATGAAATTGGGCTCAAATAAAACTTTGTGCTACAGAACGATTATTGATTATTTGCGGCACCTTTTCCTGGCAACCACGAAGGGACTTCTGAGACACCCACATGAGACCAGGTGGAGCCTACTTTCAACCAACACTGGTACCACAGGGGACCGTTGCGTTCCACTACCCCTCCTCCCCTCGGCTTCACTGCACTTTTCAGGTGCTCTGGTGAGTTCTCCCGAAATCTGGACCTCCTTATTTAAGTTGACAGTCCTGACTTGTTATTCCAGCTGTTTTGGGTCTGAAGACTTCAACATCTTAAGGGTGTGTTGGTACTCTTCCTAGGTAAGAGGAAACTGGGGGGGACATTTCCTAGGTGAGGGGAGCCAACAGGGAGACATTTCCTGGGTAAGGGGAACCAAGGGGGAAGTTTGGAGTGAACTGGGTTAGCTGACCTCTTTAATTTGGCTTTCAATTGAAAAAGAGACATGTTGATAAAGTCTGAACAAACTGACAGCAAAATGAGAGACTGAATTTTTTTCGTTCTGAAGAAAAGGGGCACTTGCTCTTTCCAGCCACAAGTTGTTCTCAGGTGACTGAGAACCTGGTGTAAGTGTCTGAGGACAATCTCCATGACATGTGGCAGTCCCATAGGGAACTCAGTCACCATCATTCACTTTAAATAATTAATGTCTTGTCGAGGGGCCTGCACACAAGGATTGTTCATCCAGTGCTCTGCACCCCTACGGTAGTTGTAGACTGCCCGCAGGAGAAGCTAAGACACGTGAGAGAGTGTTCATCACCTTTTAGGAAGTGACACTCACAAGCAGCACAGTTTTGACCAGCTACACTGTCCTTAGAAATTGTTCAGACTTGATATTAAAATGAAACTAAAAGAAAATGAGAAACCACACTTTCAAAGCCAACAATGCCAGATGGGCACCCACCCACTGGAACTCTGGCTGGCTCTGTGTACAATATGTATGGAGCCTTTACTTGCAAGTACTTAACCAAATGGGGATAGCTGTAATTGGCTGAATCTTTGGATCAGGATAACCTGGGATAATTTAAAATTATACTGGCCACTTTGGGGCTCCTTTGAGCTTCCGAAACTTGTCTTTTTGTGCACTAGATTTGAGAACCGTGGAACAGACAGATTAAATGCAATCTTTAATCTCTAAAGAGTTAAGCATGCCACCTTCCAGCACACCTGCTCGAAAACTAAAGGTTGCAGAAGTTGTAAATATTTAAAACAACAGCAAAATCTTGCTACGCTTGTATTGTGTCCTGAGAGCTTGGCTTAGTAACCATCAGGTTGGGCGCCCCAAAATATGGTCAGACAGAATTGCGGGTTGCACCCAATTTGCAGTCAGGTATGGTTGGACAGAAATATGGGTTGAACTCCATTTGTGGCTAGGGTCCTACAAAATGCCACCAGCTTCAAGGGTGTTACATTGGCCATTAGAAGGAATGATCTAATTAGATAAGATTGCTTAAGATGTGCACTTAAAAGCAAAGCCTTCAAAATTCCAAAAGAGCCCTACTGAAAGTTTGGTTGCAAAAAGCTAATAAAAATTAAGCTGTAAAAGTTACCTAAAAGTCTATTAAATTATGGCTTTACAGACACCCCCATAATCGACCTTCAAAGAAGGGCCCAGTATGAGCCCCTCTCAGAGTTAATGAGATCATGAGAGATTTTCTGGGAAACTTAACGTTATTCCCTTAATCAGTCAATGGGAAACTTAAATTAAAAATTAATAGAGTTGTTTAATACTGCCAAAAACACAGTTTGGATCCAACTATTCTTTTTTAAATTAGTGAGTTTTGTATTGTACCTGATTCATAGGAAACATTTAATGAAAACTATTTAAGGTCTCTGCTTGTGTCTGTCTGTGTATCTATGTATGTCTATGTGTACGCGTTATATATATGTGATATTTTTCTACCTCTGGATGATGTAATTTCTAAAAGAGCTCCACTAGTAGGCTTAAAGTAAGCATTTATATAAATTGTTTCTAAATGTAATGGAAACTAACCCAAATGTTTTTCAAGTTAACATGATATCATCTTTAGTAAATGAAAGCTTATTTAAGTTTGTTGGTTTGATGAAAATAAGCATGTTTTCAGTATTCTAAAAATTATATAAAATTCCTAAAAATCTGATATGTCCTGGTATAATTCTAGTCGTTATCTTAAAATGTGGCTTATAAAATAACCAAATTTCCTTGTAATTACATTATAATGTTAAGTCTTTTGCCATTGCCAGATCGTCATTATTTTACTCCAGTGGTTTTACAAATACATTTCATCTTCAGAGAAATTCGCAACAAGGCCTCTGACACTCCCAACATTTGACACACATGGAGAGAAAGCTTCTACAGTACGTTGGTTGTGTGATTTATCCTTTTTTCCTGTGAAAAGTCAGTGTTGCCAGGCTCCGGGCTCCTGTCACTTCAGCAAGTGTGTGAGGACACCCTGAATGCAGTGACCACGGGCCACTGTGACGTGTCACCTGGCCGTCATGTCTTCTTACACTCAGACTCTGTCATTCCACCTATATTGGGGAAGAAGCGAGGCCAGTGCAGAGCCCGAGTGGCAGGCACAGCCTGAGAAGGTGGAGGGACTCTTGTCACACGGTGGCCACCACCGTCTCCCTCAGTGGACAGTCGTTGCCAGGGGCCTGGGTCTCCGTCTTCCATCCCCTGAGCCCCCGCCGGACGTGCAGGCTGCCACTCCATGATGATTTCTGGAGAAGGGGCTCTTGCTAGCACACAGACCCTGACATCAGTGAATAAAAGACACTTGGCCTGCCGTTCTCGTCAGGTCCGCCCCTGACACACTCAGGAGAGTCCTGTCCTGACCACGCTTGTTTCTTGAATATGTGGTTGGCTCACATTTTCAGGAGGTCAGGAAACACCTACTGTGCACTCACTGTGTTCATGTGACAGTCAGACGCTGAGAACCACGCTGCAGGAAGAGTGCTCTGACTTGGCACAGCAGGTGACAGTCTCGTTGAGCACCTGGCACAGGGTAGACACTCAGGCTGCATTTCTGAAGATCCACACTGTTCTCTCACAGATTACGCTCAGGTCCCAGCACCTCCTGACCAGCAGCAGAGTTACTCACACCTTCTGAGGGTCATTCTCCCCGCAGGGGCTGCATGGGAGCTGCTCAGGTGCCTCGGCCTACCGTGCAGCCTGACATTCCCACAGACCACTTCAGATGGCCTTGGCGGCCTCAGCACTGGGGTGGATCTGTGAGGCAGCCATTGTCCTGGGGCCTGTCCTGCCCCGTGGTTGAGCCCCAGGAATGTATCCCCTCCCCAAAGGATCCCACACTTGCCTTTCTCTCTCCCAGGGTGCATCACCCAGCTACCCTCAGACGCTCATGCTGTGGCGACCAAGAAACCCAGCCTTTCTTCCACACAAACCTTGATATTTCACACGGAGCAGCCTAGATTCAGCTTGAGCTGGAGACAGTGCTTGGAGTCCCTCTCGCTGTGCTTTTCTCAGGGGCCACACTGAGGGCCTGCTGAGCAGTCAAGTTTAAAAGGAGTAATCCAGAGATTGTGGTCACCTTCTCAAACCAGGAGTCCATTGTCTTGCTAGGGAGGCAAACAGGTGGGATGTAGCTGGTGGGGGAGCTGCCCATGAGGAGCGGAGAGACTTGCTCTTGCTGTCGCTCTGGTAGGGTGGTGCCAGCTGAATTGCCAGAGAAGAGCACAGGAATCTGTGCCCATCAGAAAAATGCCATGTGTGCATCCACCCTCAGAGATGGAAAGTGAACAGGCTCAGGCTTGTGACCCGAAGCTGTTCCTCAGCTGCAGTCATCCACCTTCATTACAGCGAGAGAACACTGAAGATGAAGCAAAGGCCTGATTGAGTCCCTGTTCCTGACCGACTGTACGCCAGGAGCTGCCAGGTGCTGGGGATGTGGTGGTGAGAAGCATGCATTCATTCCAGCTGGCGCATTTCGGGGCTGGCTGCCTCTCATGAGTCTGGCCTCAAACTAGGAAATCAAGATGAGGTCACCTGCCCCCAGAGCAGCCGAAGGAGGCCGTGTTCATGAGGGGATTCCTTTGGGCAGATTCAACCCCCCCCCCTGAGCTTCTCAACCTTGCCTGTATGATAGAATCATCTGGGAGGTTACTGATTGATTGTTTTGATGTACCGTATTCAACATTTGGTGGACATTTGGCTGGTTCCACATTTTGGCGATTATGAATAATGCAAGAACTTCATGTATGAGTTTTACTTGGTCCAGCATTTTATTTTTTGGATCATTCGCATACAAGTGTCTGTGTGAACGTGTTCTCAGTGTTCTCGAGTGTATACCTAAGGAGTGAGATCACTGGTGCCTTCATTTAATTTTTTAAGTTTGGACACTTTTACCACGTAATTCATGACACGCTCGGTGACCCTGAGTCCAAGACACCGAGTATTGATTTCCCTGAAGACAACTCGGGCTATTACCTACAGGCTCCTCAGAGGCTCTGCCTGCTTCTCTGAGGTTCTCCCTGGACATCAGGACCCTCCCGGTGCCCCATGCTCATCAGGGTGGCAGATGGGCTTGGGTCTCGCTGATGCTGCACAGCTTCCCGCTGGGTCAGCTCAGGTCCAGAGCTCCTGGAAAAACAGCTCAAATGAGATGCTCCCCCATCAACCTTTGCGAGGTGGGAGCTCCGGTTTCCTGACTCCGTCCTCTTCCTCCTTCTCTGTGCTGCCTCCACCATGTTGATAGGGACTTCCTTTAACCCTCAAGAGTGTCAGAATAACTCACATTTTTTCTTGGCCATCCTTCACACCCAGCATCCATTCCTGTTGGTTTTTCTACCACATTGATATTTTTAAAACATTGACATGTGAGTCACATGATGTAAGACCATTTTAAAGTGTACAGTTCAGTGGTTTTAGCGTATTGTCTATGTGGTGCAACCACCCCCATAATCTCACCCCACACATTCCCTTTGGAGAGCTCGTTTTCACCATCATGAGCCCCCGTCCCCGCAGTGGAATGTCACATGATAAAACCAGGGGGGCCATGTGTCCACAGAAGCTGCTCTTTCCTCCTGTAGCCGAGTTCTTTATGTTACCTTTTGAAAGAGGGTGAGGGAGGTTTTAAACAGATAGTTCATCGACGAGAAACTGAATCAGATTCTTAGGGGTGGAGTCCTGGCATGGGTAACCCCCCCACGGATCTGAATGTGAGCTGCAGTGAGAACCTGCCAAGAACCAGCCAGAGCTGCTCCAGGAAGAATTATACCCTGGTTGGGCGTGGGGCAAATTCATGATTCTGAGGGTTGGCTGGATATCTGCTGGTCCCCTGCATGCGCCACTGCCCCCACCACCCCAACTCTGCACACAGAAGACACTTGAACCACCAGGGACCCCTCCTGAGAACTGAGGCCAGGACCCTGGCAGTGCCCCTTTCCTCCACCTATCGGCCCTCTTCATAACCCAGATCACCACTCAGATGCTAAGTTTGGTCCCCTGCGTGGAAGTCCTCAGTGGCTCCCCATGGCCTGTAGGAGGGTGAGGCCCCTGGCAGACCTGAGCACCCACCTTGCATTTCAGCCTCAACCCCTACCTGCCCCATCCACTCCTCCCTCACCCGCCGCACTCGTCCATTCCAGCCAAGGTTCCCTCTGGCCATCTATGACTTTGCTCCTCCCTCTGCTGGGTCCCCATCTTACCAAGCTCAACCCTAATGTCCTGGTTTCTTGGTCTGCCCCCTACTACTGGACAGTGGTCATTCCCTCCCCCTGGGCACAGCACACCTTTGTGGTCTAGCCTGGCCCTGCACTCCCTGGAATAGATTCTTTCCCTGTCTTCTCACCTCCTAGAGAGACTCAGGTGTAGGGGCCACAGCAGGTTCCTCGGGGTCCCCAGCACCTGGCACAAGGTCCAGCACCGCCCGAGTGACAGTGACTGTGAATGAGTGGCGGGAAAGGGAGGTCGGGCTCTGGAGGCCTTTGTAACTTTTGAGATTTTGGGGGAAATCAAGAGTCCCCGTAGATGTCCTAGCTCCAAGGGGGTCTCTGAAGGAATGAGGGGGGGCGTAGTCTGAAGACCCCAGATGGGAAAGCATTCACAGAGTCCAGAACTTTCTTGGGCTCAGGGTGGTGAGAAAGCTTCAGCGCCATTGTCACTCCCTTCAATCACCAGGTCTGCTTTTCCTGCGGACAAGGGTGAGGCGGGTGAGGATGGAGGTTGGGGGGTTCAGTGCAGGCTCAGGCCTTCAGCGCTGCCCTGCTCACACCAGCCATCCGTGGGAAATGTCAGAGAGGGGCAGTGAAGGGTGTCCAAGGTCCAAGACCTCTGTCCTGCCTGGGCATCCCAAGTGCCTGCCTGCCAAAAGGGCAGGAACCAAATGCCAGAGCCCTTGTGGGAGGGACGCTGGGCATGGAGCCCTCCCTCGTGCCCCTAGAGTATCTTGTGGGGAGGCATCAGCTCCTGGGCTTCTAGCACCAAGGACCTTCCTGGGGGTGTGACATCCACAGCAGGGCTCCAGGCTTGTGCCAGAAGCCCTGTGGCCCGGGATCCAGCCCCTGATCCTCCCCCTGCCACCAGCAAGGCCCTGTCCTGCTCCGCAGGCCCCCTAACCCCCAGGCCCACCTCTGCCAGAGGTTTAGGAGGAATGGTGGGCACAGTAGACAGTCTCCAAGATGGCAGCAGTGACCTTGGCCTCTTGGTTTCACACCCTTGTGTGTTCTGCTTCTGTGTCAAATCAGAGCAGGGCTGTATGGTGACAGAGTATGGTGGAGGCAGAGGGGTGTGAATTCTGAGGTTCGGGGCCAAAAAACCATTTTGGCTCCTATACTGGCCCTTGAATCACTTGCCCTGGGGGAATCCGGGCACCGTATTGTGAGGACACTCAAGCAGCCCCATGGGGAGACCCATGTGGAGAGGAACAGACTCCCTGCAAACAGCTGAGCCCAACTTGCCAGCCCTGTGAATAAACCACCTGGGAAGTAGATCCTGCAGTCCCAGCCAGGACTTCAGATGATCGCAGCATCCTGAGGGACCCTGAGCCAGCTGCTCAAACTGCTCCTGAATTCCTAACCCACAGAAACCGTGACACGTATACAATCAATTTAATCCATTGCATTTGGGGCAACTTGTTACCCTGCATCAGGTAACTAATACAGCCCCTCTCGCTCTGGGGATGTGTCCTCTCTCAGATGCTGGGTGTGGACGGGAAGGTTGTTCTGCCTTCCTCCCAGCCCCTGGCCATGTTCCTCGACCATGGAATGGAGAAGGAAAGAGATGAGATGTGGTCCTGGAGCAGCACAAAATCAGATGCCCTCAGCCAACATGATATTTTTCTCCGTTTTAATTAATACTTTACAAAGTACAAAATACATTGTCTTTTTGGAGAAACAGTTGGTATTTGTTTCTCTCCATCACACAGTACATGAATCTTGAGGGTTTCATGTTTCTTCAAGAAAGAAAGAAATCGTGAGTGTCCCCACCAGGGTGTAAGGCTGCCCACTTCTCCCCTCTCCAGACCTTGGGACAGATGTAAGTGCCACTGCTACTGCTGGTGACCTAGGGCAGGCCAGGTGAGGGCCAGACCCCCGAAGATGAGGTCCTGGGCAGTGTAAGGCTCCGCAGAATCCCACTATACCCCCAACTTCCCCTCACCCCATCTCAGGGTAACAGAAATGATCTTGGCATAGAGCAGGATCTTTTGTTTGTTACCCCCTGACCCCAGTTTTGGTGCCAACCCTGCTCAGTTCTTCCCTGGACCATTTCCTGAATAGCTAAACTGAGGCAGGGGACAGGGACACTCACTGGGCTTGGCCTGTGACTTGGGACATGAATTTGGCCTATTTTTCAAACCCCCTTCCCACCCCTTCTCCAACTTGCTGGACCCTCTCCAGGGACGATCCCCAGTAGGCGAGGGGGCACCAGCACCCAAAACCTCTCCCTGTGAACAGTATCCTCAGGACTGGACGCTTCTGAAGAGCCGGCTCAGCAGGTCTTGCCCCTTTGGGCTGCATGGACTGCCAGGCCTCGCGCTGCACAGCAGAGCCCCTACTGGGGACACCTCTGCCCCCTCCACAGAGCAGATTTACACAGTCAAGTAGGCTGGGGCAGTCCTGCATGCAAGGCCTGCCACACCACCATCAACTCCATATGTGGCCCCCTGGTAAGAGTGCTACCGAGGCCTCAAAATACTGGATGAGTCAGTCCCTCAGCTAGGATTTGGGCTCTGCACACGTGTGCTCACACACACACTAATGTGGATGACATGGCACATGCTCACACCTAACATGTGTGTGTTAACACACGTGTGGCTGTCCACAGAACACTGTCCTGACCCGAGGGCAGGGGCCACCTGCACTCCTGACTCTCTCAGCCTCCCACCCTCTTGAAGCAAGAGCCACAAACTCCCTCATCACCAGGCTGCCCACAGACGCCAGGGGCCGGGCCGCAGGCTCCTACCTCCACTCCAGCCACTCCTGGTGCCGCCTGCCTCAAGGCCAGAGGCTGCCTCAGCCACCAGCCCCTGCCTTTACCTTCCCAAGAGAGCAGGCTTCATAGGAGGGGTGGACATCAAAGCTGAAAATATGGAAAGGGGATGAGAGACAGGTAAGCTTGTCCTTTTGCTGCCTCTAATTTGAAAATGAAAGAAAGAAAAGAGCCAGATGAGCTCTGAGAGGTAGGAAGAGGTCTCTCTTTCAGCAGGGCTCCACTCCCCTCAGGACAGCCCTGCCACTCTTCCCAAGCCTGCCCTCTGCTGGGCCGATCACCATCCACCACCCTGGTTTCTCCCCTCCCAGGAGGCCTCTGTGAATGGAGGGCTGCTGCCCCTCCCTCAGCACAGTATCCAGGAACCTGAAAGGCCAAAGCTCATGTCTTTCCACTGCTGGGAGACTCCATCATCCTCCCCCAGGTTACACTCACGAAGCCACACCTACTTCATTTCTCCATGGATGTGACAGCAGTGGCTGGCTGCTCCCCGCCCTGGCATACAGTAGGCACAGATATATTGGGGGTATTTTCTTCCTACCCCTGCCCAGTGTCCACTCAGAGAGTGGCATCAAAAATTCCTCAGTCACGGGGCTGGAGTGCTCCGCTCTCATGTGGGTGCTCCCCAAGTCTCCTCTCTTCGCTGGGGCCGGCAAGGGCCCTAGTTGTCCCCACCTCCAGATCCAGAGGCTCAGATAGGCGGCCCAGGGTGGCCGTGGGACTCCTATACTTCTTCCAGGGAAATGCTGCCAGTTGGGTGGGCCAGTTCATCTTTGATTATCAGGCAAATGGTGCCTTGGCTTGGGGTGGGAGCCTGGCCCTTCCTATCTCCCCAGAGCCTTCTCTCCTGACCTCCATGGCCTCCTCTGTCCTCTCAGAGGGGACAAGCCCCACAAGACCAGTCATCTTCTTCTGGACACTACACTGGTCCCCGAGGCCGTGTTGCCTGGTGTGGGAGGCCACAGTGGGCAGCTCTGGGTCACCAGGCTCCCTCCTTCTCCTCAAGGGGCCTGTGGCCTAGAGTTGGTGGGAGGGGGAGAATGCTGGTTCTTGAGGGGCTCTGGACCCCCTGAATCTTGTGGAGGAGAGTTCTACATGCCTCTCCAGCTCAGATGTGTGCCCTGGGCTGAGGACAGTGGCATGGGCAACACCTGCTTGGCGGCTTTGGAGACCCCCGTGGAGTAAGGAGGTGCAGAGGTGGCACTGCCCGTCTCTAATGGATTAGCGTTGGGGGCTGAGGGAGAAAGGGGTTTCTTGGGAACCAGGGGAGGCCATGCTGACGGTTGAGCCAGAGCACATTTTTCTAATTGGGGGTGAGGGACAAGGGGTGGTCAGGGCTCCCTCGTCCCTCACTCTCCCCTCCTTGAGCTCTTATCACTCTGGAATGTACAGGGATGGTGCAGGGACGAGCGAGGCGTGAGGGTTGTGCAGAGGGTCTGAGCTTTCTTCACCAGGGAGAAGCACAGAGGCAAAGACACACCCGGGAGCCCAGGTGGGGGCTCCAGTCACTGGCCCACCCCGCCTCTCGGCAGCCGGACACAGGAACACCATTGCCCTCCCATGCACGTGTCTGTCCAGCCATGGCCCAGAGATGCTCAACACCAACAGGACACACTCCTCAGGCCTCCCTGAGCCATTGACTGCCCTCACTGCCTTTGCCTTCAGCCAGTAGGAAATGTGGCCATGGGCTCTTCCACTGGGGAGTGAGGGCAAAGGTCATGCAAGATAGCGGTGCCCAGGAGAGCTGAGGCATGAAGTAGAGAATGGCACTGGCAGCCCTGGCATTTTGCTGATGTGGGATTTCCACCCCTGCGCAGATGGCTGAGCTTGCCAGATGCAGGTCCCCTTGTCAGCCCAGCAGAGTGAAGGAGAACAGCCTCAGATCACTGATGGTCCAGCTCAGGGCTGCCCCAGGTGTCCTGCACCAAGCACAGAGCAGAAGGGACTGGGGACCTCCCTAACCACCACCCAGATGAGAAATCTGCGGGAAAACCTTGGCCCTGAGTCCCAGAACTCCCTGGTCCCATGAATGGCCCAGAGTAGAGTTCACAGGGCTGTGGGGAGGACAGGATAGGGGCTCAAGGTGGGCGCTGGTATTTTAGATGAGTGGGAAGGCATGAATTTTACCACATTTTATCCTTAGGAGAGTTGGAGGAGCAGGTGCAGTCGTGTCTACATATCTGCCATCCCTGCGTTGATTCTACTCATCTTGACAACTACCGCTGCACTGCCTGCTCCACGTGCACTGATCTCATTCAACGGCACAGAATCCCCACCCTGGGAGCAGCATTGTCCCCATGTCATATGGGGAATTGGAGGTGCAAAAAGTGTCACCAATGCCCTCCTTCAGCTAGCAAGTACACCTGGTGTGGAACTGACGGTCAGGAAAAGTGTTCCTGGAGTTTCTACCTGCTGAGTTTGGCCGGGTTCTCACACTGCCCTGGGCGGCACCGTGTCTCCCGAGTTTTGGGAAATGTGTGGAGGCTCTTTGGGCTGTGCCAGTGAACGGGGGAGACCACTGTCATTTAAGGAGGCAGAACATGCCACAGACTGAAGAATTGTCGCCACCCCCAACCCACACCCAGGGTGCCCAGGTAAGAACCCCTGGGAAAACTGGGGAAGGACATTCTAGCTCTGGCCTCGCTTGGTCACTGGGGATAAAGAAGGTGCTCCTAATCAGCACAGGGGGCTGGTCCCTGAGGGCATGGGCACTCTGCACTTGGAGCATATTAATAAAGACTTTGAAACACTTAGAACCCCAGAGTGTTCTGATCCTTTCACCTTCTGTAAGGAAGGATCCCCTTGGCCTTGGAGCTGGGTTGAAGGCCACAGGGCCAGGGGCCTTGTGTGACCTTGAGGGAGACTCTTGTCAAGGGCAGCCCTGGGAAGCTTCCTTGAGCCCCACTGACCCCACTGTGCTCCTCAGCATCTCTCAGACATAGCCCTGCCCCTTGGCCAACCCTTGGTTCCTTTGCTGGGACTCCCTCCCAGGCCCCTGCTCTACTTTGCCCCAGCCCCTGTCCAGCCTCCCACCACCACTCTCCAACTGAGCTACCAACCCTCCTCGGTCCTGCCCACCTGTGACCAAGATCACAAACTAGGTCCTGCTGGTCAGTCAGAGGCCACCACTCAGCTGGGTTTCACCCTGATGGGGGCCACCTGCAGCAGGAGCCCCACACTGGTGGGGCCTGATGGACACCAGAAAGGCTCTGGGGAAGGAGACCCTGGGCCAAGCAGGGTCAGGGCTGCCTGCACTGCCCACTGTTCTCCCTCCAACCCTCCTGGGGCCAGGAGGGATAGGGGTGCACAATCTCATCTCTCCACCTTTTGTTGTGACTCACAATTGCTGCTGGTTTTCTCCTGGTGAAGTGAATGTGCTTTTAAAAAATGTGAGAAATTGAGAAAGGTATAAAGAAGAAATTAATAATCGCTGCTAATCCCTGCCCGTGTAACTGGGCAAAGGCTCCTTCTGCTTGCTGCAACCTTGAAGCCAATCAATCACAAGATGAGTCGGTGGTGAGGAAAGGGAATTACTCGATTAGCTAGCAAAATTGGAAGATGATGGACTCATGTCCCAGAGACCATCTTAAACAAGCACATAATCTGAGGCAGTTCTGTAGGGACTAGTGGGCTGTGAAGGGGGCTCAGGAACATTGACCATCTGGCATCGGAGACTGGAGACATCACACCAGGTCTTTCAGTTGTCATCGATGATGGATGCCGGTATAGATGATCTTCCTGAGGAGGTCGTCATGTTCCTAAGAAATTCAAAAGAATAAAGTTATCATCTATCACTCTTGGGATGTACGTGTGTCAACCAGGATTATTTCCCAGACCTGTTTATCTCCTAGGCTAAGTGCAAGGTAAAACACACAGAGCTTGAGTGAGCTAGTCAGAGGTTACTCTAAGTTACAACACGGCTTCCCTCGAGTCAACTTGCTCTAGGCCAGTATCACCCACGGGTAACATTTGGCAAATTTTCTCCCAGGCCCTGCTGCATTTGTGCTTTCACTTCTTGTTTTCCTCATTCACATTAATTCGTAAGCATTTTCTGAAGTCAGCACAAATATTTTCCCAGCTGTATTGAGGTACGATTAACAAAGAAAAGTTGTATATATTGAAGGTGTACAATGTGATGATTTCATGTATGTGCACATTGTGAAATGAATACCACAATCAAGCTAATGAAGAGTTCCGTCACCTCCTGTAATAACTCCCCCTTTTTTTAATGCTGAGAACTCTTAAGATCAATTCTCTTGTGTATACAATGCATTATTATTAACTCTGGTCACCTCGTTCTATATTAGATCTTGAAAACATCCTCATGTTATAACTGAAAGTTTGTACCCTTTGACCAACATCTCTCATTCCCCTCGCACCCACCAACCTCCATCCCTTGTAGGCACATTCCACTCACTGTTTCCACGAGTTTGACGTTTTTAGATTCCACGTGTAAATGAGATCATGTAGTGATTGTCTTTCAGTGTCTGGCTTATTATGCTTAGCATAATGTCCTCCAAGTTCAACTGTGTTGTCAGAAAAGGCAGGATTTCTCTCATATTGAAAGCTGGATAATATTTAATTGTAGATACATGCAATGTTTCTTAATCTAATCATCCATCAACAGACACTTAAGTTGTGTCCATATCTTGGCTATTGTTGTCACCAACTAACTGCCCCGAGTAATTCAAAGGCAATTTCGAAAGCACTTAACTGTTTCTTTTTTGTTGTTTTGGTGAGGAAGATTAGCCCTTACTTAGCATCTGTTGCCAATCTTCCTCTTTATGCTGAGGAAGATTTGCCTTGAGCTAACATCTGTGCCCATCTTCCTCCGTTTGATATGCGGGACGCCTGTCATGGCATGGCTTGATGAGCGGTGCATAGTTTGGCACCATGGATCCGAACCTGCGAACCACAGGCTGTTGAAGCGGTGCGCCCAAACCCAACCACTACGCCACCAGGCCGGCCCCTTAACTCTTTCTCAAAGTTGTTTCTCTGTTACTTTAAGAGACGCAATCACCAACCACCCTGAACCAGTCCAAACCGCACTGCAAAAGCAACGCCTGCACAGATGGGCCAAGAAGTCTCCAAAGTTACTTTTGCTTCATTTTAATGTTAAGATCTCCACCCCAGGAGGAGCTTAAGCCTTATTAGCATAACATGAAAGGTAGGGGAAAGCACGTTTTCAAACTACGCCTGGGCTGGCTTATACCCACCTCTATACGTGAGGACGAAACTTTCCTTTTGAATATTTATTCCCTACCAAAAATAAAAGGCACTTGTTTTCCCTTGCTGAGAGGGCCACAGCTTTGGAAGTGATTCCCTATGGTCCCCTTATTTGCGGCAAATGAATCGTACTTTGTGTGAGAACAACTTCTAGTAAAGGCTTTGATTTCAACTCACCAAATAGGGAACTCATTTTGGTTCGGTAACATTGTGACAAGTGCTGCAGTGAATATGGGAGGGCAGATATCACTTGAAGATACTGATTTCATTTCCTTTGGAACTATACCCCGTAGTGGGATTGCTGCATCATATGAGAGTTCCATTTGTAATCTTTTGAGAAAACTCTGATCTTTAATCTTTGAGAAAACACTGTTTTCCATACCGGCTGTACCAACAAAAATCAATTCCAGGTGGATTTTAAATCTAAACGGGGGTTTTTACAACAACTTGTCTAGTAAGTACCTTAGAAAAACAGTTTCAAGATCTTGGGGCAGCCAAAGATTTCACAGAACACAAAGAACAGTAAACATAAGGAACCAAAAGATAAACAGGAAATTATTAAAAATGAGAACTGTCAGTGAAAAGAAACTTTTAAGAGAGGAAAAAGGGCAGGCACAAAGGGGATAAACACTTGCCATGTATTTATCTGACACAAGACTCTCATATAGGATATTTGACTAACTGGCATAAATTTATAAAAATATTACAGACAATCCACGAGAATAAAAGGGGAGATTTCACTAGGCACTTCAAAAAAAAGATAACCAAATGGGAACAATGAAATGGAAAAGGGCTCCACGTAATTACTCAGGAGGAAAATGCAAATTAAAACCACAATGAGCTACCACTACACATACACCACCACGGTTAAAATCAAACCTCTGACGGCACCAAGGGTTGGTGGAGATGCGGAGCAACTGGAACTTTTATACACAGCTGGGAGTGCAAACTATTTAATCTGCTTTGATACTCTTTGATAGTATCTCCTAAAGGTGGATGTACACATACTCCATGACCCAACAATTCCACGCTTAGGTATATACCCAACACAGATATGTTCATATGTTCACCAAAAGATGTACAAGATGTCCAGAGCAGCATTTTTTGGCATATCATCAAATTGTAGACAACCCATTCCGCATCAGTAGTGGAATGGATAAATAAAATGGGTTATATGTTTTATAGTGGAATACTATACAGAAATAAAAATTAACTACAGCCACATTCAAGAATATTGATGAATCTTACAAGCAAAATGAAAGAAGCCAGACACCAAAGAAGACACTCTGTATGATTCCATTTAAATCAAGTTCAAAGACAAGAAAAACAAATTCAGAAGTTAGAATATTGGCCCTCTCTCTCTTGGGAGAGAGAGGGAAGTGACCTGGGAGGGGCACATAAGAGGGCCGTTGGAGGGCTAGTCATATTCTATTTTTTTGTGGGTACTGGTTAGCGGTTTTGTTCCCTTTGGATAACTCACGGATCAATGCAAGTATGAATTCTGTACTTGCTGGTATGTATGCTATGCTCCAGTACATTAGTTCTCAGTACACGATGGTGACTCACGGTTACGTTCGTTACCATCACCACCATCTTTATTGTGTTGAGTCTGCTAGAAAAACCAGCACATTAATAATGTAGAGGATGTTGGATCAACTTGGCAGGCTGCGGCCTGGCTCCAGAGCACAGGTAGGGGGTGAGGCCTGTTTCCAGGACCCCAGGCTCAGGATTGGGGAGCTTGGAAGTAGGAGGGGAGGGAAGAACACCCACATGATGAGCATCTTGAAAACCAAATGACCTTGAAGTTCATTGTGAAGCTGAAGGGCAGCAGGGCTGATGCCACTTTTCCTCGAGGTTACTGGTCTAGCCCAGGGCTTTCTATACCATTTTCCTCAAAGCTGGAATAAAGGGATGTCTGTAATAAGGGCTTTAGGGAGAAAAATGCAAAAAGCTGATAGAACTGAGCCCAGATGTCTCTAAAATGACTAACATCGGAGCAGATGTTCATAGCTCAAGGAATATGGACTGTGAAGTTGGATGAAATAGGGAAAGAGAGATCAAATGGTTGAGGGAGCTGTGGGAGGCAAACAGCCATGTGTCCCCACACTTGGGTTCACCCTCCCATCTGATCAGCATAGGAAGCTTACACTAATAGGAAACGTCCTGTAAGATTTCCATAGGAGCTGCCGTGGCCCTAAGATCCTGAAGAGGAGGGGCAGTTAATGGGCCCTTTGAGAGGAGAACTCCAAAAGAAATTGGATACCTCTCAGAACTGGACATGCCCCCAATCCAGATCAAGGAAGGTGTGAGCAAGCAAGAGGAGAGGATGGAGCAAATGTGCATGGAGCTCACAGTGATGGTCAAGTGGATCTAGACCCCATTACTTTAGAGGTGTCCATGTGTGCTTTATTTATCCTGGCCTCATAGGTATCCATCGATCCATCTATCCATCCATCCATCATGCATCCATCCATGATCCATTCATCCACCATTCATTCATCCATTCATCTATCCCTCATTCATCCATCCAACGGTAAACCACACATCCACCCACCCATCCATCCATCCATTCACCCATCCACTCACTATCCTTGCATCAACTACCCTTTCATCCAACCATTCATCATCCATCCATCCAGCATCCATCCGACCATTCATTTAATTGAGGAACATGGGATGAAAATTATTATGATTATGTGTCCAGACCTTCCTTTGTCCTGACAGGGTTGAAGGCCTCAGGTCCTCTAACCATTACTATTGCCAAACCGTTTCCCCTGAAATCAAGTACAGTTTCATTCTGATGATGAGCACACATTGCATGATATTCCCCAGGTTTTGGGTGTGACCAACCACCAGGATCTGGTTTCCCAGCACCAGCTCCCACCTCACTCCTGGGTCTGCTGGGAATCACTTTCCTTGAGAGGCTGAGGACAACTCTCAGAACTGAATGAGACCAGTTTTTTCAGGGGTAGGGGAGATGGAGGACCTAGACATGGGCATTTAAGAAGGAAAAGGCAAAGAGAGGGGAACTTGGGTCCTCAGGCCCGGGTGGACAAGACTGAGGCCGGCATGTTGACCAGCTCCGAGAGAGGGACAGTGGGCATAGGGAGGCAAATGGGCAGACAGGGGGCAGGAACCTTGCACTGTACAGTTGGGGATGCCTGGAGCCCAGTACTGAGTGTCAGGGATGTCCAGGTCACATGAGTACCAACAAGAGGCACAGAGGGCTCACAAAGAGGTGAGGCTGTGACGGTCCCTGTGGGAGGGTAGTGACTAGGGACTGGGTGGCACCCAGACATTTGCAGACCTCAAATATTGTTCCAACAGCACCATGGATTTTTGAAGTTGATAACACGTTTTGTAACAATGTGTTTGATTTTTAATGGCAACCCCAGTGCAGTAGTCTTGCAAAATATAAACACATAATAGGGACAACAGTCCTCACATTTATAGATGGGCTTATAATATGTAAAGTTTCTTCCAAAACATGACTTTAGCCTCTGAGGGAACTATGTCTTAGAAAAGCTACCTGACTTGCCTATAACTTCACCAGGAGTAAGGGGTTAGCAGTGACCCATTGTGGATGGAAATCTGTCCAAGGCCTCACTGAGTTCCCCTCTCCCATGCTGGGCAGGAAGATGTCCCGCTCTGCCTGGGAGACACCATCAAAGACACAAGAGAGCAAATTCTGGCCCAAGTCCACCTGGGGTTCTGAACAACAGGACTGAGACCCTAACCCAGTGCAGGTGGCTGACCTGGGACACACACGTGCCCACTGCCCAGCCCACCCAGAGACTCTCAAATGACCTTCACAGTGTGGTTAGGAATAAACTGGGTCCCTCAGCTCACAGCACGAAGAGCAGACTCAGTCCAGCAGTCACAAGGGACAGCTGCAGGGCTGGGTGGGGGACCCTACACCTGCTCCCTGCTCACCTGTCTCGCCCTTGGCAGACCTGGAGACAGGATCCTGCCCCTCCCTCATCTTCATAAAGGCCCCTCATTTTGCCATGTAGGTGGTGATTAAATCATTTTGGGGGGGATCCTGTGAATTTATGTTCTTAATTTTGCATAATTAGCCATCATTACTCTTGGGTTTGATTTCTTCTGAGAAAGCTTATCTGGAAGGGAGAATGTTATCAGAATGGGAAGCAGTACATCTCTGCATTAAGAGCTAGCAAGATAAAGCAATGGCTTCCTCGTATGTACCCCCTACTCCCATGGTCTTTGCTGCCCCAGCCCCAGGGATCCTGGACCAGCCCTGGTCACTCCAAGCTCCCCTGAGAGAGCTGGTCCTAGTCCAGGCTCCAGCTCCAGCCTTGGAGCTGATGTCGCCACCCCGCCCTTTCCTACCAGACCTCTTGAACTACAAGCAAAGTGTCCAGCCTGCTCTAAATGCCCCCACCAGGATGTCCATGGCTCCCATTGCAGCCACCTCACCCCTTGCAGGCTGAATTGATCTCCTTTCCCTCAAATGTACCCTGGCTCCTGTGTTCTGTACTCCCATCAGTGCCCTCAGTGACCCTGGGGGGGGGACCACATTGACCTTCATGTCTGCTACCCATACCACCAGGTCTGCTGGCCCCACACACGCCCCTAATCCACCTCCTCCCTCTATTACTGCTGCTCTTCCCCCGTTCCAGACTTGTGAGTACTGGGGTGACTGCACTGACTGACACACCCTGAGTGGTCTCTGCTTTCCCTGCCCCTCGTTCCTACTCCATTCTGCTCCCAGAACTTTCTACCAAATGCAAATGGCATCATCTTGCTCCTGTGCATGTGTGGGTGCATTTGTGTGTTTGTGTGCATGTGGGTATGCCTGTGTACACATGTCTTTCTGTGCATATGTTTCTTTCTATTTGTATGCAGCATGTGTACACGTGCATATGTCTTTTGTGCCTACACATATCCACGTGTATGTGCATAGACGCATGTGTGCATGTGTGTTTTCTGAGTGTGTGCATATGCAGAGTTGTGTATGTGTCTCTGTGTGTGCATATTGTGCTGCATATGTGTCTGTGTGTGAGTGCATGTGTATGTGTGTGTGCCAGTGCATGGCAGGGGGAAGGTTCCAGAACATTCCCACTGCTACCAAGTTCTTGCTCCAAGGGGTGGGTGAATCCAACTTTACCAGGCCCCATAACCTTCTGTGAACCCTCTAACCCCAACCATGCTGCACCCCTGCTGGGGTGCATCACGCATATGGTAATCACAAAGCTCAGGGCTCTCTTTTATGAGACTTCTTCCAGCTGCTCCTGAGGAGGGTCAGCCACCCTGTTGTGTTCCCCTTTCATGGCTCCTCACACACCAATGACTCCATCCATGGGTGCTGTAGGCAGGAAGGTATATTTGCATTCTGTGTGCACTGCCCTATCCAGAGGCCCTTGGAATTGTTCATGTCAGAGAGACGGATCCTCACTGATTCTCTAACAACACTACATGCAATGCCCTTCCCATCCAGTCAAGGGCCAGAACCTCTGAATATGTTAGGTTTCAAGGCAAAGAGACATGAAAGTGCTCATGGATTAAGGGGCTGGTCAGCTCACCTTGAGATGGGAGACATCCTCGATTGTCCAGGTGGGCCCGGAGTAATCATATTTCTTACAAGTGGAAGAGGGAGTCAGGAGGGTCAGAGGAGAGAAGACGTGAGGACGGAGGCAGAGTCAGAGTGATGTGATGTGAGGAGAACTCTGCTGGACACTGCCGGCCTTGAAGTTGAAGGAAGAGCCCAGGAGCTAAGGGATGCAGTGACCTCTAGAGGCTGGAAAAGGTGAGAAAATGGATCCTCCCCAGAGCCTCCAGAGGGAACCTGCATGAATTAGAAAAACAACACTGGTCTGTTGAAATTGGTGATTTGAGCAGCACCACTTCAGCTGAGTCAAGAAGGCGTCCCGTTGTCCAGCAGACAACGAGGCAGGGGTGGTCTGCACAGAAAAGGTACAGGAGGTGTGTCTATGTGAAGATACCTGGCCCAGCCCCTGCAGGACCACAGGCAGTAGTTGTTCTCCAGTCTTCAAGTGGGCGTTTCAATGGGTTGTGATTCAGCCTGAGGTGGAGAGCACTACTCCTGGGCATGAGATTGGCTTGTGTGAGTGTGTGTGTGTGTGTGTGTGTGTAAGTTTCTTAGGACTGTTGTAACAAATCACCACAATGTTGGTGGTTTAAAATTACAGAAACATTCTCTCACGGTTCTGAGACCAGGTGTCTGAAATCAAGGTGTTGTCAGGGAGCTGTGTTAACACAGCGCACATCCCAATGAGTGATACCTGTGGCCTCAGCCCCATGTCTGAAGGCCCAGGGTGGCCTACTGACTGAGCTCTTCCTAGGGTGGGGCTGGGGTGTCCCACGGCCCCCTGCTTCCTGCACATTCTCCAGGCCGATTGTCCAGATATTTGTGAATTCTGTGAACTACAGGATCATCTCCTTGTAGTTTATTTCTGCTTAAATTAGCTAGAGTTTCCTCTGGTATTTGTAGTCAATTACCCTCATTGGTCCAGATGCTCATAAAGAAAAAATTCACCCCTGTGACCCTTGCACTTTGAGATCGATGGCAAAACTAGCTTTCCAGTGTCCTTGGACTGGGTCTGCCAGACAGTAGGACAATGAAACGTACAGCTTGTGAAGGGAAATAGAAAACTCCTAGAAGGTGCATTGAGAGCCTACAAAACTTGTGTGATCCAAAGAATTGCGACAGGGACTCAGACAAGTCCATGAATGAGCATGTTCATTGCAGCATTATTCACAATAGCCAAAGGGTGGGAACAACCCAACTGTCCACCAACGGAAGAATGGATAACCAAAGGTGGTCTCTCCAAGCAATGGAATATCATTCAGCCATAAAGAGGAATGAAGTTCTGACACACACTTATAACATGGATGAACCTTGACAACATCATGCTAGGTATTTTCATATTGTAGGATTCCATTTATAAGAAATGTCCAGAGTCAGCAAATCCATAGAGATAGGGAGTAGATTAGTGTTTGTCAGGGGGTGGGGAAGGGAGGGAGGAGTGAGAAGTGACCGCTAATAGGCATGAGGAAGCTTTATAGGATGATGAAAGTATTCTGGATTAAGACAGTGGGTGGAGGAGGTGTGGCCGGGGGCTGTGCATCTCAGAAGGGGCAGTGGAGGAGTTGAGTGGAGTTTCTGAACTTGATGTGGAGCAAAAGTGCAGTGATCAGCGACCTTAGCTGGCCTAGTGGCCTTTGCAACCCCCATCTATGGCTGGGACCTCTCAAGGTTGACCCCAGCAAGGTTAGGGTTGAGGTCAGTGAGCCCCCACAGGGTCAGCTTCTTGGCTGTGGGTCATTTCCTTCTGTTGAGTTGGATGGCAGGGCCTTTGAAGTGCTGGGCAGACTCAAACTGAGTTCCTCTGGGAGGAGACCAGCGTGACTCCTGCTCCAGATGGTTCTTCCCAACACTTTCGTAACTAGACTTCAGTGGGCAGGCAGCTCGTATGTGCAGACCAGTTGCTCCTAGGCATAGTGACCATGAGTGGACATGCACCGCCCTCTTGACCAGCGTGTGAGCAGGAGGAAGTCTGGCATCACCTACCCGGGGAACGACTGAGATGAGGGGGTCTCAGGGTGAGTAGCATTGAGAAGGGACAGCTGAGGGGAGGCAGTGACAGTCAGATTGGCCCCAGGACCAGCTGCAGCAGGTCGGGGCTGTGGTTTGACCACTGACCTCCCTCTTCTGAGTGTCCCCTCAGGAGGGACATTTCCTGGACCCGGAGAATCTGCTCCCCAAAGGTGAGCAGGGGCATTTACCTGCACACATGACACGGCAGATGGGCTGTGTTGTCCTCACAGAGCACCGCTCAGAGCCTCTTCACAAGAGAGCTCGCCACTGAGCTGCAAGACCAGCAGCAGGCTGAAGGCCACCAGTGGCAGTGCCCCAGGATGGAGCACATGGGGAGATTTGGGGAGGAGGGCGCTGGGCTGGCCTTTCCACTCTGCAGGCTCCTCCAGGGGCAGCCATGGCCCCCACCTCCCTGCTGGGCCAGTGAGGCTCCTGGGAGGGTCTCCTGCCTCTTTGGGCTTCCTTCTCCTTCATATCAGGCATCAGCCCCCACACCCCTCTCGCTCTCCTACACAGCTCAGCAGCCACTTTCCAAATGACCCAACTGAGTAAGAAACCAAAAAAAGGCGCCAGGGGTAGAAAGGGAGAAATAGAAATGTTGTGTCTGCAGGAAAGATGAACTCTACATGGTCAAACCCCTTGGGGTCCCAGTGTCTCCATGATGAGCTCTCTGGATGTCATGTGTGTTCCTGGAAAAAAGGCTTTGCTGTATTGCATGTGTAGGGAGTAACTTGTTCTTGCAGACATAGCGTGAATGTTCCAGTGTGAGAATGAAGAGTGCGGCCAAATGGGGCGGCCACAGAGCCTTCGGCCCCAGGATTTCAAAAGGCAAGCATATGCTTTGGTTCATACTTTTTGAAGCTGAGGGCCAAGTTGTCACTGCTAGAAAAAGCCCCACCCCAAAACTTGAGAGTATGGGCGTTGACACCAAGTAGGTCAAGAAAGGATCGGATGCCCATAGACAGCACGTGCTAGCAGTGTGTCCTGCCCAGCCAGCAGGCTCAGAACCCCACATCTTGGCATCTGGGTCCTCAGCCACTGGCAGCAAGTCTGGTATTTCTCAGGCCTGGCACTCGATCAAGGCCCTGCAAAGATGAGAGCCTCAGATATGGAAACCCGTGAACACAATTCCTACAGGGTTATTTTGTCATATTGTTTTAATAATGCGGCACATTAGCACCAAAAGTCTGTCTTATTTAAGGACATTTGGGGACATATATTCTAAAGACTCAATCCATTCCTGAGAACTCCACCCTCTACTTTTCCACGCCTCCTGAGTAGTGCCTGCGATGGGTCTAAAGTATTCCTTAGCATCCTTTTCATCATTGCCCCTCTGGCACCTGCCACAGGCAGACACTCCATAGACGCAGTTGCACTGAATCCAGCCCAGCATCTCGTCTGGGGTGGGGAAAGACAACAGCAATCAGAAGAATAATAATAAGTGAGCATCGGCACATACTATGTCTCCCTGAGTCCCCCTATCCAGGAGGCACTTGGCCCATGGTCACATAGCTGGTCGGGCCCGTCTGACTCCTAAGGTCCCAGCCTTGGCCTCTGCTCCCTGGGACTTCAGAGAGCCCAGAGCTGAATGGGAGTGAATGGGGTCACAGGAAGTGTGCTCTGGTGTTGCTCACACCGGCTAACCCAGCAATAGCTGTCATGCATCTCCAACTTCCCCTCTCCTCTCAGGACTCCTTCACCATCCATTTGGTCTCAGTTGTAAAGATGAAATGTGTCTAGTCAGGAGCAATGAATGACAGATGGAAGACGTTATTTTCCCCCCAAAAACATCCTCTGTTCTTTTGGAATCCCTGCAGTGCAACTTGGACCAGCAGGTTTGGGGAGCAGGTAAGCACCCTACTGGTTGCTGGTCTCCTCTTCCATCAGGCCGAGTGGAGGTGTTGGGGACAGACTGGACAACACCTGGTGTGGGCCAGGGACTCTGACACCCACTGGGGCCTAGGAGCACCCTCCTTCACCGTGCATCCACACAGACCAAGGCAAGGAACTGCCCTTGAGGATGGTGTCCAAGTCTTCATGGCTGGTTTCTCCTAAATTTTAAATGGCTCCAGGGGCTCAAATCTTCCCCCGGTGGCCCTCCCATGCCAGGGTGCAGGGTTTTCCAGTCTGATGTCTACAGCCTGCAGGGCTGCGTTTGGGCTCTGGATGGTCACCTGGATCCCACAGCAGCAAGTAAATCTCAGAAGGAGGTGAGGAGCTGTAAGAACCAAGGCTTATTTTTGTTCTGACATGTTAATTTTGTAAACGTGTATGAGCTGTGCATTAGACACCAGCTTTTAGTCACTCTCATCTGATCTTTCCACGTTTTTCTCCCCTCCAGATAACTCTTGTGTTGTCAAGCTACCAGACCATAATAGTGTGTTTCCTCCTTCCAGGAGAGGTTCCTCTGCTGTGGGGTCCCACCTTGCCTATGGGTTCAGAAGTCCAAAAGAGAGATTGTTTTTTGAGTGAGTTGTCAGTGTCTCTGCATTCTGCCTCTGTCTTCCCTGGGTGAGGTTGAGCTGAGGCATGTGGAGCATCCCTGGGGCTCAAAGTTCACAGAGACTGGTACCCGACACCTGTCCCAAGGCTCTAAAGGCAGAGACTGGCCAACTCCCAGGTCCTCAGGGCCACAGGGAGCTGTGTGAGGCTGTGCATGCTTCCCAGGCACCAGGCGTGAATGCTGGGAGGAGGCCTAGGCTGAGCTGTCTTCAGGGGGACTCTGCCTATGATGAGAGTGGACCTCAGAGGCCAGGCCTGAAGGGCTGTCACAAGCTGTCAGCTCAGAGCACCATCACCTCTGTCCGGGGCTTGAGGACAGAGACCATCAGCTGGGGGGAGGTCTGAAGACCCACAAAAGCACTTCCTTAGAAATGGGGTAAGCATTGGACCTCCACTGAGCCCAGTGGGCACCCAAAAGAAGAGTCAAGAAGGATTTTGCTTCTCTCTAGCCTTTCCTCTGTGGCCTGTGCTGGCCCCACAGGCTCATTTGGAAACCTGGTACGCGTGGGTGAGGGACAAGTACAGCAGCTGCAGCAGCACTGGTCTTTCCTTCTGTCCTGCTCCCTGCCCAGCTCCTGCCCCTCTGGTAACAGGACTAATGGGGGCAGACTCTGTTCTTCTGCTCCCTGGTGTGGGCATCGGCCTGGAATCATGTTTTAAACCTGTTAATTTCCCAGTAAATGACCAGGTTAAGTATCTGAAGAGGTTGGAAGGGACTAACGGCCAGACATAGTTGGGTATGAGATTGGACTTCTTCCTCTCTTCCTCCTGCAAAACTCACAGTGGTGGTCCCCAGGCTCACTGGCAGAGCCCAGGCAGGAGTCTCTGCAGGCTGGGGTGGGTGTCCACTACTCGCTCAAGGAGAAGGGTGGAAACCAGGTTGGCATCCAGGCAGGGTGAGCCACCAGCCAGATAGCCACCATGGACAGGCTGCTTAGAGCTAATGTCCCAAAGTACGTGATCATAGAGCAGGGCGCCCTTGAAGACTCCAGGGAGGCAAGGCCAGTGTGCGCTTCTCATTGAGCTTCAGGTGCTGAGAAAGACAGGTGGATGGCACCCACAGACGCAGATGTGGCAAGAAAAATGAAGAGTCGAGAGCCAGGCAGGGCAGGGCACACTCAGAACTGCAGGACAAATTCCCTTTGATTCTACTATATGCAAAACATCATGTATCAGTTTCTCTGAGACTAAAACAAGCGAAATCAGATGTCCTGTGCTGCTGCGGCTCCAAAGACTTTCTGAGGCACCACATGTGAAATGTGGCCTACAAAAGGCTGCTGCTGGCCTTTTGTAGGCCTCTCCAACCAAAAGTGGACTCGGGTCACCCATCACCATAGCTGCCATCCTGGGTGCTTGAGCCCACCTGGGGGACTGTGGGGAGAGGGAGGCACCCCAGAAGGAGGAAAGAAGGAAATACCACCACCCTAAATCTTGCAGTTCTGCCCAGAAACCAGTGCTGAAGTGATATTTGCCATGACCGGCTTGCACGTGCAGCCTCCACCCTCAGGCCACACACACTCTGGGAAAAGAGGGGGTGTGCATTAGGAAGATCCTTGCTACTTGTTCTAAAACTGATCAAATCTCTGAAATCACTTAGTGAAGACTAACTAACTGCTGTAAGATTTCTGATGGATTTTTCTTTATAGTTTCAATCTCTTTTGTGAAAAAATTCCTGATTTCATTGAATTGTCTGTTTTCTTATATTTCATTGAGCTTTTTTATGATAGCTATTTTGAATTCTCTGTCATTAAGGTTATACATTTCTGTGCTTTCAGGGTTGATTTCTGGGTGCTTGTCGTTTTCCTTTTGGTCTGGAGATTTAATATATTTCTTGGAAATCTTTTCATGTCAGTACATGTGGATCTACCTTATTGTTTCTAATTGCTCTATAATATTCCACAGCATAGAATTACTATAATAGTTTTAGTGTAAAACTGTCATAGAAATAGTGATATTTTTGAAATTTAATTTTTTTAATAATATTTTCTTTTTTTTAATAACGTTTGAGTGTGGTTTTTTTGGTTTGTTTCCTGGAAGTTGGAATTTTCTTTTTCTTTCTGTGTTATGGTTGGTTTCAAGGAGGAACATGAAGCTTCTTTGGTCATCTTCAGCCAGGTGTCTTCATTTATTTACTCGTATCTTTGCATAATCTAATTGCAAAGAAATTATGTTGTATTTGGCAGCATTTGGGAACTGTTTTATTGAAGAGATTATGAAATGTAGATTGATTTGTACTATTGTAAGCAGTCACTTGTATGACTGTTTTTGGAAATTTTTTTTGTTTTGTTTTGTTTTTTTGTGAGGATGATCAGCTGTGAGCTAACATCCATGCTAATCCTCCTCTTTTTGCTGAGGAAGACTGGCCCTGAGCTAACATCCATGCCCATCTTCCTCCACTTTATGTGGGACGCTGCCACAGCACGGCCTCAGAAGTGGTGCCTCAGTGTACATCCGGGATCCGAACCCAGGCCGCCAGCAGCGCAGCGCACGCACTTAACCACTATGCTGCGGTGCCGGCCCTGGGATAGTCTTCACTGTACACGTACTTGTGCATTGAGACTTTCGAACTTTAAAATTATACCACTTTTGATTGTTACTGTGTCTTTTCAAACAGAAACATCAATTTTAAGCAGTTTCTATGAGAAAGGAAGCAGATAGCATCTCTACTGGGACTAAGCACTGGTAACATTTGATTTAAGTTGCATGAGAAGTTGATGATTGTATCTAAAGTACCATTGTTGCTACTAATATTATTACTAGTATACTTACAACTCTGATAACGATACTAGTAGTATAGTAACAAAAATATTTGTTAAGTATTTATGTGCCAAGTACTTAGCATAGTGGTATCTCATATATCTAAATAAGCATTTTTACAATATCATCATTTACTTTCTCATTATTGATATTACACAATAATAGTCATGAATAGTCAAACCATGGTATAAGCAAAAGGTTAAAAACAAGCATTAGATTTACAAAAAGGAAGCTTTCCCATTCCTTTGGGGCTTTCTTAACCCTTCTTGAAGGAAGACAAATGCATCCTCTTGTGGGTATCACCAGTACTGCTTCGACTGGCTGACATAATTAGCTGTGTGGCTTTGGGATATTAATAAATGTCTTTCAGCCTGTTTCCTTACAGTAGAATGGAGACAATATTGCTTACCTTGTAGGAATGTTAGGGTGAAATGAGAAAATATACATAAAGTGCCTGAGAACTTTTAGATATTTAAAGTGAGCAACTTGAATTTTACCCATGTATAGCAATGATTGTCAACTGGGTTGGAGGAGAGGACATGTTCTCCTATAGAAACCTATCAGAATTTCTTTTTTTTTAATTTTTTTGGTGAGGAAGATCGGCCATGAGCTAACATCCTTTGCCAACCTTCCTCTCTTTTTTTTGCTTGAGGAAAATTGGCCCTGAGCTAACATCTGTGCCCATCTTCCTCTATTTTGTATGTGGAATGCTGCCACAGCATGGCTTGATGAATGGTGTGTGGATCTGTGCCCGGGATCCGAACCTGCAAACCTGGGGCCACTGCAGCAGAGCATGCAAATCACTACACCACTAGTAATCAGAATTTCTGAGTGAGGCCTTTTTAAAATCATATATGATCTCCCCCAAATGGACATTCTTTTCTCCTCTTTTTCTTTCCTCCCCCTCTCAACTCTTGAACTATGGCTATGTCAAACAACTTTTCCTGATGAAAGACTTTTATGTTGGGATAGAGTGGAAGAAAGCTTGAGAACTTTTGATAAAAGTAGTAGTTTCCAACTTCCCTGTATCAGATCACTTAGGGATTTTTATCTAAGCAGATTCCCTGGCTGAACTACCTAACAGAAATTCTCAAACTGTAGTATGCATGCACAAGAAGTGCAACTTCCTTTGGATTGCTGAGAGTGAAAGGGAGAAGGGAGGGGGAGAGAGGAGAGAGATGAGTTTTGTCTTTAAGAATGAAGAATCCAGTTGACTTTCTGTAAATTTTTAAGGGTCGCATTCTGCTTTACTATGTCTCCTTGTAACTAACTACTCACATTTATGCATTGTGAAAGATTGGATCTGTGAAGAAAAAATCACAGGGACTGACGCCCTGTTAAGGGAAATGCTCCTGACTAATAATGCCAAAAACCACTCTCCTAAACAACTCCAAGAAGGTATAGTAGATTGATACTCCTTTTTCCCCTTTAGTAGTGCAAAGAGATGTTAGGCTCATTGAAATCTTAAAATCATGCAGAATTTCCCTGGGGATATAATAATGTTTTCGTGAATATAATTTTAATAATTCTCTTTGAGTTTAAGGAGTTTTAACCATTTATTTCTGATACGCTTGTATCTGTTACCTCATAGGTCCTACGTTATATCACTGAACAGGTTGTGTGAAAGGTCGATAGAAAGAAGTCAGAAATAAGTGCCATGGAATAGAGCAACGGACTTGCGGTTACTGGATAGCGTTCTAGATCACCACTGTCAAATAGAAATAAGACGCAAGACACACATATAATTTTAACATATAGTTTGAAACTTTCTATAGCCACATTAAAGTAAAAAGAAAGGCAAAATTAATTTTAATAATTGTTTCATTTAACCCAATATATCTAATATATTATTTCATCAGGTGCTCGATATAAACAACGATTAATGAGATATTTTACTGTTGTTCCATACTAAGTCTTAGGAATCCAGTGTATATTTTATACTTACTGCACATCTCATTTTGGACTAGCTACATTTCAAGTGCTCAACAGCCAGATGTGGTTAGTGTCTGTTCTATTGAAGAGCACAGGATTGATATTATTGAATAACAGCAATCTGCTGAGTGCTTATAACCTATAAAGGGGGCCACCTTTATAGGTATCAACAAACTCCCATCTTTCAAATGAATGTGACTACCAAAGGCAATACTTGTGTATATTTTCATATTTCAATCAATTTTTAAAATCTTTCTGAATCACCAAGGAAATGAACCTTGTCTTTGGGTCACTAATGTGATTTCTTAAATGAGATATGTTTTGTTCTTTGTGAAATAACTACACCTAAATGAATTTTTCTTAAGGTCCTTATTTTAAGTATGACCAAAACTATGGCTAGGATTGAAAGTTTTACGTTTAGAGCAACGTTGTTTTCTTGATTTGTTTGGCCTGTAGTCTGATAGAGCAATGTTACTTCTTATTTGCTAAGCTGTATAGAATTTAGATTATGACTGCTAAGTTTCCCCTTTAGCATTTTCAGCTGTCCCAGTAAGACATATGGAAACGATACAGATTCTAGAACGCTTGACTCTACTCTCTGCCAGTGAACTTATACCATAGGCAGAAGTATTAACATCCAATATGAGCCAGCTATTGAATTCAGGGGTTCTGTGGAGAATGCTTCAAACAGTCAATAAACTATGGATGGTTCTTAATACTGTGATGCCTAGAAGGTAATTTCAGTGTATTGTTACACGTAATAGATAAGTGTATAGCAGTGATTATATACAGTAACCTAAACTTAATGGTTGAAAAAAATTGTTGAGTGTTTAACAATATAAATCCCCTCTGAAGACTACTAATTAAAGAGTCATTATAACTTTCAGAAAAAGCATAAATTTGATATTAAGAAACAGAGAGAAACTATAAAGTATTTCCAACTTGAGAAACTTCCTTAAAAGTGAGTTCTCCTCTATAGGCATCTGTCATTTGTGGCTAATTGTGATTTAAATCACTGTGTGTCTTGCATCATTGTGGTGGCTCCAAATTTTGCTGCACATTAAAATCACCTGGACAGCTGTTAAAACTCTTGTTCCTCAATTGTAACCCATGCCAATTAAATCAGAATGTCTGCGGTTGGGAGTCAAGCATTAGTATTTTCTTTTTTTAAGATTCCCCAGTTGATTCCATTATGCAGCAATGTTTAGAGAACACTTGATTAATTATTTCTTTAGTCAAATGGGTCTCTGCTGGTCCATAGATTGCATCAGAAACACCTGGTCAGCTCTGAAAACCAGGATACTGGGCTGGCCTTCCCTGAGATATCAGATGCTTAATGTTCAATCAAGTAAGTTCGATGTGAAAAATAAAAGCATACACTTAAAAAATACTGTAAGAATTTTCATATTTTAAACAAGGCTGTTTTGTAGTCTTCTAAGATTAAATACAGCGGTCCTGTGTTCTTTTGTTTTGTTTTATTTTAAACTGAGGCTTTGGAATATTTTATGTGAGTAGGAAACCTCTAGGAGTTCAAAAAAGGTTGAAATAAATGGTTTCTAACTAAATGCAGCGCACATTCTTGGATCAGTTTTCAAAGGCTGATCAAAACCTGCTGTGTTTAAATAACAACATGCTGTTTTTCATCACATCCGTTGATGATGTAAACAAAATGTGTAACTATATTAGTAAATGTTAATATTCATGTATTTTAAGTTAAGGTTACAAAATTTGTCACAATGTGATTTTTTTTATTCAAGTGAAAACAGATGTGTGCAGCTATTTTGAATATTGGTTTATAAACATGCATATTCTTTATCAAATGAACTTGTAGTTTTTTTATGTTTTCTTTCACTACTGTTCACCTGAAAGGAACAGTTCAAGGGAATGGAATCCAGGACTGTCTGGCTCCAGAGCCTACGTGTATCCACTTCTGTTAACGCCACACACGTCAAATGGCCATACAAGGCTAGAGTCGGTTGAGAGCCTTAGGAATTGAGTGGAGGAAAATCGAAAATCGTAGTAGTTTCCCTGGAGCAGTTACTTAAACGATTTGATATTTAAAAAAATTGTAAAAGCAGAATAAAAATTTGAAGATATTTTTAAGTATTGATAAATTATCCTTCATTCCACTGTTTTAACAGTAAGTTACATTTTTTATACTTTCCCTCCATCTTTGCTTATGCATATATATTTTCACATAATGGAATTCATAATACCCAGTAGGGAGTCTGCTTTCTTTCATTTAAATTTATATGAAATTTTTTTTGCAAGTTGTTTACTTTTGATAATTATTTTATTGGCTTCCTAATGATCAAACTGATGTATCATAACCGTATAGGGTGCTATTACTAGACCGGGAGGTTGATGACTTTTTTCAGGATTACAATAGGCAATGTTATCAATTTAGGTATTTTTACTTTTTCTTTCTTTTGGATTACTCTTTTAGGATGAATTTTTGAACCTGAGATTACTAAATTAAAAGGTAGAATTTATTTTTAGCACTGTACATTTTGCAATTGGGGAAGATGCAGTAAAACTGAAAGGGAAGCAAACAAATCCACTCTCCTCCCGCTGCTCCCCCTACAGCAAACCTCTCCCCAAACTAGTTGCTCAAACTTGAGAAACTGCCTCACGTTTTACTTTTTTGAGACACTAGTATCGGAGCCAAGCTTAGGCTATTCAGAAATTGACAAAATCACACTTTGGAGAGATCACGATTAACACCCTACCTTTGAGGAAACTGAAGTGTACTTCGTGGCAAAGAATAACAACCCGGTTTTAGGAGGGACAGAAGGCGGGTGAGCCTTGATGGAGCAGAAGTGACCGGGGCGGGAGCACTCTAGAGCGTTGCTCTGGTTGAAGTCGCTATCCGGGGAAGCCTGGAACATCCTGAGGGTCTGCGGCCACTCGTCAACCAGCCTTGTCGCCTGGCCGGGCTCAGGCGTTTGGCAGTTCCCGCCTCCGTCTGTGCGACACCCGGGCCGCCGTGAAGTTCGGAAACGTGAGCTGAGCGGCACTGACGGGCGCTCTGGGAAGAACTCGGCAAGGCTTTCCTTTCGCTTGGTCTACAGACCTGAAGAATGAGAATGCGAGTTTCCAAGGAAACGGATACATGGGTTAAGTCGCCGGTTTCAAAATCTCAAAATGGAGAAGACTTTTCCTTTAAACGCTGCGCTCTGCTCCCATCCTTCGCTGTTCAAGCGTTCGCCTCCGGGCCACGAAATACTTTGCGTTGGTTTTTATTGCGGAGGCTTCTCTCGGGGGCCAGCGTTCTCGCCCCCTAACCTCATGCCGGGACTGGTTTCTTGGTTTCTGCTCTGGCGGGTGATTGGGTGCTGGGAGTCGAGGGGGCGGGAGGCAGGAATTCGTCCGCAAGAGCGCTTGCGCGCGGCCTGGAGAGAGCGGAGGAGGGAGTGGGTGAGGCGCCGGGAGTCCGCACTCGGCCAGGGTGAGGAGGCGAGAGGTTTGGGGCTTCTCCTCTCTGCCAGGCTCCGCAGTGTGTACTCGCAGATACCATTTCCTTTTCTCCCGGGACTCGGAGCCCAGGCAGCGCTGCCTCGGTTTTCCTCAGAACAGGCCAGCCTGTCTCTCCTGGGGTGGCGCGCAGCCTGCCCGAAGAGAGCCTTCTGCTCTCGCCTGGCCGCCGTGCGGGCTGTCGGTGTGACCGCGTCCCCGGGCCTCGGGGTTCTGAACACGCGGAGGCCAGAGGGATCCTGTCCTGAACCCCGAGGAGAGGCCCCGGACCCCCTTGACCCTCCGCTGACTCGTGGCAGCGGGGACGATGGCGGTAGGCAGATCATGGCTCGTCCTTTATCCCCTGGGGGGTTGTGGTGACTGCAGGCGGGATGGATTTCTATGCTGTATCTGAGGAACTAGCTGGCGTTGCGTTATTGGCTGGGGTGAAGGGGTTAGAGTCCACCAAATCTCTACTCAAGAGTTGCACAGATAGAATCACAGAATAGTAGAACTGGGAAATACCTCAGAATAGTGGTTCTTAGCTTGTTTTGGAACACGTAGGCTAGGGGTCAGGGTATAATTGGCTTCATAAGCTGTTGAATTACTCTTTTAACCATCCCTCCATCCCCAGGTCGAATTTGCCGTTTTTTTTCACTATTGCAAGGAAGTCCTCAGTTGATAACAGTGCATATCAGTCTCCCCTCTGTTTTCAGTTATTTTATTAGGATATAGTTTTGGGAATGAGAAATCCACGGACTTTCTCTTCAGAAAAACGCAGTCATGTACCAAGACTTCTGCATGCAATAGCAAGAGAGCACAGTCTCTGACTTCCGTCTCTGGATCCTAGATTAAGCATAGGTGGTTTAGAAGAGGTGGGGATTAATGTAGATCACCGCCTCTGTGTCAAATACTGGAGTTTAGGCACGTTCTATCCATTAACTTACTTAATTCTTAACTCAATGCCTGGCTAATTTTCGTCAAAACTCTATCGGGTAGATAATCTTATCTCCATTGCACAGATGAAGAAACAGACTGAGGTTCAGTGATTCACACAGTGGGACTCACACTTAGGCTTGCTTTACTCCAAAGCCCATCTTCTTTTCATTATACCCTTCTGACCTTTAAATCAGAATTATCAAGCACCTACTGTGTGCCAAGGCATTTTCTCCCTTACAACAGTTTTTCAATTAGGGATTATTACAGATGAGGATCCTAGTCTAGAGAAGTGAAGACATGATCAAGGAAACACATCTGAGTTGTGGGAACCTGATCTAGAACTCATACTTCTACCTCCTGGTCCACAGCTTTGGCAGAGTAGGGATACAAATCCGGATTTGTCAGATTCCGAGACATGTTCTCAATCACTGTGATGGTTAAGACTAGGAAATTCTTTTACTTGCATTTGTTTTGTTGATACATTTAGAAATCCCCTTTTTATTTCTAGACTTCTGTCCTAGTCTAGTTGGGTATCTGGTTTTCTTTGAATGGCATTGTTTCAGTCTTGATTTTCATTTCTGCTGCAGTTAGGAATCTAAGTAAACAGGAAAGCATGACTCTTCAATATGGTCTGAATGTACAGTTGGTGGGGTGAAGATGAACTTTCCTTGTAAAGCTTGTCCATCATAGCTTGCTATAATGAATTCTGCAAGTATTTTTCAGCAGTTAAGTCTTCATTAAGATAAAGATGCTGATAATTCATAACGTATACTGAATCTGTGACTACATTCATTTTCTCAGATAGTAAATGGATTGAAAATATTTGCTGGGTTCATGGAAGAACATGTAACCTTTCAAAAAATAATCCTGATCGCTATGAACTGTATGTGGTTAGGAGGCAAAGGAGAATATTCTGAAAACTATTCTCAGCTCATTTGGCACTTCTATTTACTTTACGGAATTACTACCTTCTACAAAGTATTTACTGTCTTTTACACAGAATACTATATTTCTCACCATATTTTTTGAGATGTTTCAATCATATAGAAAATTAATAGACCAATGAGTAAGCCAACTTTCCAGAGTTGTTCAATCTTAATATTTTGCCATATTTACTTTATACCTTGTTTGCAAGTAACATTACTAGTATGCTGAATTTATTCTTTTTCTTTCCTAGATGTGTTGTTATACTTTTGTTACATATGTATGTATCCGTAAACAATATAGAGCATTACTTTACCTGTTTTTAAACTTTGTACAATGATATGATACTGTACCCACATTTGTTCGGAAGTGTTTTTAGTTGCTTAACATTATTTTTAAGAAGTAGCCTTATTGATTGTTCATCTATTTTAATTGCTGTGTAGTATTCCATTGTATGAATATACCAGAATTTTTTTATCCATTTTCCTTTTGACAGACATTTAAGTTGTTTACATTCTTTTGCAATTCTAAACAATGCTGCTATGAACTTTCTTATGCATGTTTCCTTATGTTCCTGTGGGAAAGCTTTTGGATATATACATAGGACTGGACTTCCTGGTGTTGGGTATCTTCAACTTTACTAGAAATTGTTAATTTCTGTCCAAAGTGGTTGTAGCGATTTACACTCCCCTTAGCAGTATCCTCCATTAAGTTTTCATCCAAGATATTAGTGTACTCTAGTTTTAAAGAAATGACGGTGCTTGCATCATTAAGGCACAAATTGCTTTGTTCTTTTCTTTTATGCCTATATGCTTTTAAGTCCAACATAATTTTAGGGAGAAAGATAAAGGAATAAGGTCTAGATTGAACTAAATACTAATTCTCCCTTCTGCTGTTGTACAACCTTACTTCTTGTTGTGTTTGTACTTGTGATGGAGACAGACCCTAATGAAGTAAATTGTTTACTGAGTTTTTTTTATTGTTTTTGTGTCAATAGATTGTCCAAGGATTAAAAAGTAAGCAGCATTGTTTGTTGGAGAGCCCTACAGAAAGTGGGAAAAGCTTAGTCTTACTTTGTGCTGCTTTAGCGTGGCAACAGTCTCTTCTTCGTGGTAAGTATTTGGTTGATATATTCAGCTTGATTATTGGGACTTGAAAAAAATATAATAAAGTACTTTTTATCCAGAATGATTCATTTAAAGAAATAGCAGTAACTAAGAATATACTTTTGGTCTTTCTTTTAATCCTCCCTGCTTGATATTTTAATGTCTCAATATAAACGAATACTCAAGTGGTTGTGCCTTTATTACATTATTAATCTTTGACTATTATCTTTTTGTAAATTAGGCAAATTGATGATAATTTCTCTATAAATGTCTCTGACACCATAAGTGTTTCTCTCCTGTCCTAATTTGATGTTACAGATGGGGTGACCAACTTGTCCAGATTTGCCAAGTACTTTCCCAGGGTTAGCACTGAAAATCTTACAGCCTGGGAAACCTACCAATCCTGGGCAAATTCGAGTAGTTGCTCACTGTATCTGCAGAGGATGATTAATGTTTTTTGAATTAGAAATATTATAAATAGAGGTTCTTTCACTTTTAGGGAAGCCAGTGGATGAAAGCTTAAGCAAAATAGCTGAAGTACCGTTGTCGAGTCGTTGTATGTGCCATTCAAAGAATTTTACAAATGATGGCGAGGACCGAGGAACTTCACGTCATTTCAACAGTCCAAGTACGCCACCTTCTGAAAGAAATGGCACTTCATCAACTTGTCAAGGTAGGTTATAGTTTTGCCTGGGTCTGTTGGTATCTGTAACAGGAACCTTCATTACTGTTGTTATGAGACCTAATTTGATAAATTTGATGAGCATAATTGATTAGGTACCTCCATCTAATTTCTCTGGAATTATTTTTAGATAACACAAGAGTGGTCAGAAATCCTTGGACTACTTTATTCTTGGTTTGGCTTTTAATTGATTTGGACATTTTGCTAGCTTAAATCATTTTTTGAAGCAGGCAAGACAAAACAAATGATATTCAGAAATTGATGTTATTTGTAGGCAGGATTGTTAATTATAGGTTAGAATTTTAGAAAACATTGATTTGTATTGTAAGACAAAATCTAGTTAGCCTCATTCATTCTTGATAAGTCTGCATGAACTTCTGAAGCCAGTATCCTGCATGAGGATGAGATATGTTTTAGGTATGATCCTTGACTAGTTCTAATTAGGTTTATTTAAGAGAAATATATTAAGAATAACATAAGACTATTCATTTTTAAAAAATATTTCTCTGGCTTTGACTATATGGAAAAGATTGATCTTTATTTGCCTAAGCCAGAAACCTAGGAGACATCGTGTACATGTTACTCTACCTTATTTCTCCGGGCAAATCTCTATCTCCATTGACAACTCCCTGGTCCAAACTACCATCTCTTGTTTAGAGCATGCAATAACTTCTTTTCCTGCTTTCACTCATGCCATTCTTTAACTAATCACTGGCAGGGAGAAAAGAGGTGGCCATGACTGACTTAAGTCGCAACAGTATCCACTTCCTAAAATCAAGAATGGAGTCATCTTCCTCTAAAGCACGTGACTATGTGTGGAGGAGGGTGGCTGCTGGAACCTAAGTGTGATTCTGTTAGGAGTGAGAAAGAGGAGATGGGATAGTACTGGAGAGGTGACCAATAGTGTTGTCTACACTGTTTTGACCCTTAGCCCTTTTGACTTTCTTTCCATTCCTTCAAAGGGTCATGCTTTCTTCTGCCTCAGAGCCTTTGCTTGTGTTAGTGTCTCTTCAGAGGAAAGTTACATCTTCAACTTGTTATCCTCCTCTTCCATTAGGTGTTGCTTAAATGTCGCTTCCTTGAGGGAGCCATACTGACCTTTCCGTTAGATCAGATTTGGTTTCCCTGTTATTTTGTGTCATCTCACTGTGCTTGTCTCCTTGACAGCACTTGTCTCTGAAGTTTTTATTATCCATGTGTCTGTGTGCATCTTTTATTAATCTCTGCTTCCCCTAGCAGACTGTGTTCTCCATGAGGTCAGGAACCATGTCAGTTTGCTCACCATTGTAACCCTGGAACCTAGCAGAGTGCTTGGCATATAGTAGGTGCTAGATAAATATTTGTTGTGTGAATGAATGGAGTTGATTTTGAGCTAATTATAAGAACTCTGGTTTACAATATTTATATACAACCTGTATTATTTTTAGAAAAGCTTTATTGTAATATACTTGAGAAAACAAACTGCATTTATTTAAATGGTATGCTTTGATAAGTTATGACCTCCACCATAAGGTGTACCTCTATGAAAATTTCAGTCAGTGTCAAGATAGTGAACATATCCATTACCTTCAAAAGTTTTCTCATGCACCTTTGTTATCCCTCCTTCCCACCCCTCTGTGACTTCCTCTCCCCCAAGAACCACTGATTTGCTTTCTATCACTGGAGATTAGTTTGCATTTTCGAGAGTTTATATAAATGGAATCAGACAATTTGTACACTGATTTTGTCTAGCTTCTGTCACTTAACATAATTCTTTTGAAATTCACCCATGTTGTGTGTATCAACAATTTGTTCCATTGTGTTGCTGAGTAATGTTCTGTTCTGTGGATATACTACAAATTGTTTATCCAGTCACGTGTTGATGTATATGTGAGTTGTTTCTAGTTTTGGGTTATTGCAAATAAAGCTGCTATGAACATTTGTATGTAAGTCTTTGTTATGGACATGTGCTTTCCTTTTTATGGGCAAATACCTAAGAGTGGAGTGAGTGGATCACTTATGTTGAACTCTTTAAGAAACTTCCAAACTGTTTCCCAAAGTGTTTATACATTATACCATTTTACATTCCCACCAGCAGTGTCCAAGAGTTCCCATTTCTCTACATCTTTGCTTACACTTGGTATGGTCAGTCTTGTCAGCCATTCTAATAGGCATGTAGTGTTGTATCTCATTGTGGTTTTAATCAGCATTTCTCTGATAACTTATGATGTTGAGCGTCTTTTTGTGTGCTTATTAGCCATCTGTGTATCTTCTCTGATAAAATGTCTGTTCGAATCTTTTGCCTGTTTTTTTTTTCTTATTGTTAAGTTTTGAGAGTTCTTTATATATTTTGAATACAAGTGTTTTTCTATCAAATATAGTTTTAGGTTTTACCATTAAGTCTAAAATCCATTTCGAGTTATTTTTGGTATATGGTGTGAGGTATGGATCCAAGTTCATTTATTTTGCCTATGGATAGCTCATTGTTCAGCACCATTTATTGAAACGGCTACCCTTTATCCACTGCATTGCCTTTGTGCCTTGGTAAAAAATCAGTTGTCAATATATACAAAACTTGCATTTTAACATCATTGTGAGTTAGGGCTAGAATAGGGTTTAGAATAGTCTCTTGAAGCATCAGATGCGGTAAATCAGGGTTGTATTCTTTATATTTTTAAGCAAATTCTTTAATAAGATATAAGCTAAATACAGAAAAGCATACAAATCCTAAGTGTATAGCTTGATGAATTTTCACAAAATAAACACACTCGTGTATCTACCACCTAGATAAAAATAGGACATTCCCAACACCCTACAGCCCCTTCTGATGCTCTTTTCTAGTCACTGTCCTTTCTCTGCGCAGGTATTTGCTCTCCTCCTTTCTGTCACCATTGATGAGTTTTGCCTCTTTATAGAAATGGAGTGATATCTGTACTCTTGAGTCTGCGTACTTTTGCTTAACATTGTATTTTGGGGATTCATTTGTGTTGTTGCATATAGTAGTAGTTCTTGTTGTGGTATATTATTTCCTTCTATGAACATATCACAGTTTATTAATCCATTCTGCAGTTATTAGACATTTGGGTGGTTTCTCCTTTGGGCTTTTAATGCTTTTATGAACATTCTTGTTCATTCTTTTGCAAATAGGTAAGTATTTTCTGTTGGATATATCCCTAGGAATGGCATTGCTGGTCATAGTGTATGGATATGTTCCGCTATAGTAGAGACTGCCAACATTTTCCAAAGTGGTTGAACCAGTTTATGCAACCCCTTCACTACATCAAGTTGTATATGGGTATTATGTTGTTCAGCATTCTTGTTAACACTTGATATGTCCAGTCTTCTAAAATTTTAGCCATTCTGGTGCATGGATGGTGTTCTCGTGAGTTTGAATTGATATTTCTCTGGTGACTAATGAGGTTGAGAATCTTTATATATGTTTATTGGTCATTTGAATATTCCTTGTAGTGAATTGTCTATTCAGATTGTTCATATTTCTATTGAGTTGTTTATTACTGATTTCTATGAGTTTTTTTTTTTAATATCTTCTGGCTATGTCTTGTTTCTTTATAACTTCGTATTTTAAAGACTTAACCCCTCCAATAAGCTTCCTGCCAACGTCACTGCTATAGAGAACAGGAAGATAAGCCTTTTGGTCAATGCAAATAATATGATTTTTTTTTTTAATGAATTGGGGTAAATCTCATTGGCATATGGCAGTTCAGTTTTTCTAAAATTAAATTATTGTTTTTGGTAGACATTCCCTGGCCTTTAATGGGCACATGCAAATTTGCCCCTTGATTTATTTGGGACAGGGTTTCTCAAAAGTGGCACTATTAAAATTTGAATGGGATAATTCTTTGTTGTGGCAGCTGTCCTGTGCACTGTGGGGTGCTTAGCAGCATCTCCCAGGCCTCAACCCACTAGAGGCCAGTAGTACCTACCCCCCACTTTGTGACAACCAAAAATGTTTCCAGACGTTGCTGAATGTCCCTGGGGTGGGAGGTGGGGGTGTTAAAATTGCCCTGGTCGAGAACCACTGATCTAGATTTGTTTTGTGGGTATTTTACCAGTTTGCCAGGAAATTAGGGAGCTCAAAATTACGTGTGTTTTCTAAAATACATATGGAAATACAAAGGACTAAGAATAGTCAAGATATTTTTTAAGCAGCAGGTCAAGGTGAGAAGACTTGTTCTATGAGATATCCTGATTTATTATATATAAAGCTATAATAACTAAAGCACTTTGGTATTAGCACAGTATTAGACCAGTGGAAAACAGTAGAGAACCCAAATCCAGTTCCGTGTGTATCCAGAAACTTGATTTCTTTTAATAGTAGTGCTCTTACAGAGCAGAGGGCAAAGAAGGGGCGTTTCTATAAGTGGTCCTGGGACTATTAGATATCAGTATGGAAAAAATTCAAATTGGTATCCTACTTTACTCCGTACACAAAAATCCATTCCAGGTAGATTAAAGACCTAAGCATGAAAGGCAAAACTACTAAGATGTTAGAATATAGTGGTTTTCAAACGATGTTCTTAAGAGTCTTAGAAAAAACATGGCTTGTAGTGGGAAGGGGACAGTGGATCAGGGAAGTTCTAGGTCTTGAGTGCTCTTTTGGAAATTTTAAACGCTATTTCTTAAAAAACTGTAGTCCTCCTCAGAAAAGGCTTGAAAACCTGTGCTGTGTGGCATAGAATGCCTTCTGTGTTTTTGCAGACTCAAACCTTATTTTTTTTTTGAAAATAGTATTGGACTTGCTTATAGTGCTTTCTCCCCTAGTAGTCTGTAAATCCTTCAAGGCCAGGGACTGGTTTTTTTTCATTGTTTTTCCATGGGGTCTGGAATTGTATGGACTCAATAAAATAAATGCTTGTTAAATGAATTCAAGCACTGGGAGTGGAGGGAATGTATAGAGAAGAGCAGAGAGGAAGGAAGGTACTTTGAAGAACACTCTCATTTACAGGAAGCGAGAAACCACTGCATTGCAATAGTTAAGAACCGTGTTACAGACATTAAGGAAAAAGCAAATGCATTTATTCTGTTGCAAGAATACAGAGTGTTACGTTTGGCTGTATACCTAGAGGTTATGCTTATGGATTTTAGAATCAGACAGCAGGAGTCAGTCATATCTAGGCTCTGCCTCTTACTAGCTAAACAATATTGGGCATGAACTTGACTTCTTTAAAACCTAGTATTCGCACTTATAAAATGGGAATAATATTCGGTGATTTAAGAGGTCATTGATGACCTTGAGATAGAGCTTTCCGGATTGTGGGATTAAAAGCTAGATTATAGGAGCTTGATTCTACTATATTGTTAAGCCTAAAGAACATTGAGAAGCTCAGTAGGAAACAAACATTGAGACACTGTAAAGAACGATTTTTATAGAAATGAAATACATTTTCTTGAGAGAATCTTACAGTTATATTTTTTAAGCCACGTTATTGGGAGTGGTCTACAAAAGCATAAAGCTACAATTGGACTTTCCTGTTGAAAGTATATTTCTCAAAATGTTTGCTATATCTTTGTTAAGGTAAATTGAGTGGTAAAGTGCTTTTAAACATGTTGAGCATTTCATGTTTTAAAGTATGTTATGAAATTTTTAGAAATAAATCATACATCTTGATTCCAATATTTTTCTAGAAAAATTTCCTGGAGCAACCCCTGATGGCCTAGTGGTTAAAGTTTGGCACGCTCCGCTTCGGCGTCCCAGGTTCAGTTCCCAGGCGTGAACCACACCACTCGTCTCTCATTGACTATGCTGTGGTGGTGGCTCATATAGAAGAACTAGAAGGACTTACACGTAGAATATAGAACTATGTACTGGGGCTTTGGGAAGGGAGAAAGAAGAGAGGCAGATTGGCAACAGATGTTAGCTCAAGGCAAATCTTTCCAAGCAGGGAAACGAAAAAGAAAAAGAAAAATTTCCTAAGTGTAAGTTGTTTATACCCATTTTTTATGACTTCTTATATAAGACTCTCCCGAAAAAAACTATACTGGCTGCAAAGCTATCTGCCATTAAACAGGTATCCATATGGAGAGATAAAAATGGTGATTTTCAAGTAGAGAAGAATTCAACCCTTATAAACTACACAGCAGGTAAACAGAATTTGTTGGCAGTGAAATACTCCCGTTAGTTCTAGTAGAACAAGGTAGCCAAGCATCAATCAAGATTTCAGTGGTGCTTGTAGAGAGTAGTTGGTTCATGTCACAGACATAAATTGTAAATTATTGTAACTTCATTTTATATAGTTACTCATTACAAAGGAGTTTATTATTATACTAGATTATTGAGGCTAACATCATTAAAATGTAACTGCATGGTGCTTTCTTATATAAGAGGAATTTGACAATAAACTATTTACTTAAGGCATATACTGATAGTATAGCTACTTTGTACTTTTAATTCTTCTGTTGTTTTGATCTAATAATGGCATTTTGGGGGGTCAAAATACCTTTTTTTAGAAACCTTGATACAACCATATGTTGTCTTCAAAATCTTACTTCAAATAAAGCAATAGAGGCAAGTTGGAAGTAAAAGCATGGAATACATAAACAAAATAATAAGGGAATTATGGTGCCAGTTATCAATGGGTTGCCCCTGTGTAACAACATCAGAGTGTTGGCCTCTATTGTCTGTTCTGCAATAATGGAGCTGCACCCAGTAGACATTTCTCTTTTGCACCTGGCAGGGGTTAAGCTTTGTCAGAGAAGGTTTAGGACAAAGGGCCTTCCTTCCTAATTCCAGGGTGCTTCCATTCTTTTCTTTTTCTTTCTCCTGCAGTACAACCAACAGTGGCACAATTCAAGGGTGTCTACAGGGACTCACCCACAGTGGGTGATCCACAGTGGATTCAGTGGATCCCCTTGGATGGCTTAATAAGGAGCATGAGTGGCACCCCTGCAAGTGGAATCCCAGTGATTCCAGTAGGCATCCCAGCCTCAGCCTACCTGCACCTGGGAGGGGACAGGGCTTTCCTGTTTGCCAGTCTCAGCCTGCTGTTCCCTACCTGCTGAGCTCTGCCCTGACCAGGGACCGGTACTGGCCTTGGGAAACATGACAACCTGCCAAGAACCAGCCAGAGCTGCTCCAGGAGCAATTATACCCTGGTTGAGCGTGGGGCAAATTCATGATTCTGAGGGTTGGCTGGATATCTGCTGGTCCCCTGCATGCGCCACTGCCCCCACCACCCCAAATCTGCACACAGAAGACACTTGAACCACCAGGGACCCCTCCTGAGAACTGAGGCCAGGACCCTGGCAGTCCCCCTTTCCTCCTCCTATCAGCCCTCTTCATAACCCAGATCACCACTCAGATGCTAAGTTTGGTCCCCTGCGTGGAAGTCCTCAGTGGCTCCCCATGGCCTGTAGGAGGGTGAGGCCCCTGGCGGACCCGAGCACCCACCTTGCATTTCAGCCTCAACCCCTACCTGCCCCATCCACTCCTGCCTCCCCCTCCGCACTCCTCCATTCCAGCCAAGGTTCCCTCTGGCCCTCTATGACTTTGCTCCTCCCTCTGCTGGGTCCCCATCTTACCAAGTTCAACCCTAACGTCCTGGCTTCTTGGTCTGCCCCCTACTGCTGGACAGTGGTCATTCCCTACCCCTGGACACAGCACACCTTTGTGGTCTAGCCTGGCCCTGCACTCCCTGGAATAGATCCTTTCCCTGTCTTCTCACCTCCTAGAGAGACTCAGGTGCAGGGGCCACAGCAGGTTCCTCGGGGTCCCCAGCACCTGGCACAAGGTCCAGCACCGCCCGAGTGACAGTGACTGTGAATGAGTGGCGGGAAAGGGAGGTTGGGCTCTGGAGGCCTTTGTAACTTTTGAGATTTTGGGGGACATCAAGAGTCCCCGTGGATGTCCTAGCTCCAATGGGGTCTCTGAAGGAATGAGGGGGACATAGTCTGAAGACCCCAGAAAGGAAAGCATTCACAGCATCCAGAACTTTCTTGGACTCAGGGTGGTGAGAAAGCTTCAGAGCCATTGTCACTCCCTTCAATCACCAGGTCTGCTTTTCCTGCGGGCAGGGGTAAGGCGGGTGAGGATGGGGGTTGGTGGGGTTCAGTGCAGGCTCAGGTCTTCAGCGCTGCCCTGCTCACACCAGCCGTCCATGGAAAATGTCAGAGAGGGGCAGTGAAGGGTGTCCAAGGTCCAAGACCTCTGTCCTGCCTCGGCATCCCAAGTGCCTGCCTGCTAAAAGGGCAGGAACCAAATGCCAGAGCCCTGTGTTAGGGACGCTGGGCATGGAGCCCTCCCTCGTGCCCCTAGGGTATCTTGTCGGGAGGCATCAGCTCCTGGGCTTCTAGCACCAAGGACCTTCCTGGGGGTGTGACATCCACAGCAGGGCTCCAGGCTTGTGCCAGAAGCCCTGTGGCCCGGGATCCAGCCCCTGATCCTCCCCCTGCCACCAGCAAGGCCCTGTCCTGCTCCGCAAGCCCCCTAACCCCCAGGGCCACCTCTGCCAGAGGTTTAGGAGGAATGGTGGGCACAGTAGACAGTCTCCAAGATGGCAGCAGTGACCTTGGCCTCTTGATTTCACACCCTTGTGTGTTCTCCTCCTGTGTCAAATCAGAGCAGGGCTGTATGGTGACAGAGTATGGTGGAGGCAGAGGGGTGTGAATTCTGAGGTTCGGGGCCAAAAAACCATTTTGGCTCCTATACTGGCCCTTGAATCACTTGCCCTGGGGGAATCCGGGCACCGTATTGTGAGGACACTCAAGCAGCCCCATGGGGAGACCCACGTGGAGAGGAACAGGCTCCCTGCCAACAGCTGAGCCCAACTTGCCAGCCCTGTGAATAAACCACCTGGGAAGTAGATCCTGCAGTCCCAGCCAGGACTTCAGATGATCGCAGCATCCTGAGGGACCCTGAGCCAGCTGCTCAAACTGCTCCTGAATTCCTAACCCACAGAAACGGTGACACGTAAACAATCAATTTAATCCATTGCATTTGGGGCAACTTGTTACCCTGCATCAGGTAACTAATACAGCCCCTCTCGCTCTGGGGATGTGCCCTCTCTCAGATGCTGGGTGTGGATGGGAAGGTTGTTCTGCCTTCCTCCAAGTCCCTGGCCATGTTCCTTGACCATGAAATGGAGAAGGAAAGAGATGAGATGTGGCCCTGGAGCAGCACAAAATCAGACGCCCTCAGCCAACATGATATTTTTCTCCGTTTTAATTAATACTTTACAAAGTACAAAATACATTGTCTTTTTGGAGAAACAGTTGGTATTTTTTCTCTCCATCACATAGTACATGAATCTTGAGGGTTTCATGTTTCTTCAAGAAAGAAAGAAAGCGTGAGGTTCCCCACCAGGGTGTAAGGTTGCCCAGTTCTCCCCTCTCCAGACCTTGGGACAGATGTAAGTGCCACTGCTACTGCTGGAGACCTAGGGAAGGCCAGGTGAGGACTAGACCCCCGAAGATGAGGTCCTGGGCAGGGTAAGGCTCCGCAGAATCCCAGTATACCCCCAACATCCCCTCACCCCATCTCAGGGTAACAGAAATGATCTTGGCATAGAGCAGGATCTTTTGTTTGTTACCGTCTGACCCCAGTTTTGGAGCCAACCCTGCTCAGTTCTTCCCTGGACCATTTCCTGAATAGCTAAACTGAGGCAGGGGACAGGGACACTCACTGGGCTTGGCCTGTGACTTGGGACATGAATTTGGCCTATTTTTCAAACCCCCTTCCCACCCCTTCTCCAACTTGCTGGACCCTCTTCAGGGATGAGCCCCAGTAGGCGAGGGGGCACCAGCACCCAAAACCTCTCCCTGTGAACAGTATCCTCAGGACTGGATGCTTCTGAAGAGCCGGCTCAGCAGGTCTTGCCCCTTTGGGCTGCATGGACTGCCAGGCCTCGCGCTGCACAGCAGAGCCCCTGCTGGGGACACCTCTGGCCCCTCCACAGAGCAGATTTACACAGTCAAGTGGGCTGAGGCAGTCCTGCATGCAAGGCCTGCCACACCACCATCAACTCCACATGTGGCTCCCTGGTAAGAATGCTACCGAGGCCTCAAAATACGGGATGAGTCAGTCCCTCAGCTAGGATTTGGGCTCTGCACACGTGTGCTCACACAGACACTAATGTGGATGACACGGCACATGTTCACACCTAACATGAGTGTGTTAACACACGTGTGGCTGTCCACAGAACACTGTCCTGACCCGAGGGCAGGGGCCACCTGCACTCCTGGCTCTCTCAGCCTCCCACCTTCTTGAAGCAAGAGCCACAAACTCCCTCATCACCAGGCTGCCCACAGACGCCAGGGGCCGGGCCGCAGGCTCCTACCTCCACTCCAGCCACTCCTGGTGCCGCCTGCCTCAAGGCCAGAGGCTGCCTCAGCCACCAGCTCCTGCCTTTACCTTCCCAAGAGAGCAGGCGTCATAAGAGGGGTGGACATCAAAGCTGAAGGTATGGAAAGGGAATGAGAGACAGTTAAGCTTGTCCTTTTGCTGCCTCTAATTTGAAAATGAAAGAAAGAAAAGAACCAGATGAGCTCTGAGAGGTAGGAAGAGGTCTCTCCTTCAGCGGGGCTCCACTCCCCTCAGGACAGCCCCGCCACTCTTCCCAAGCCTGCCCTCTGCTGGGCTGACCATGGTCCACCACCCTGGTTTCTCCCCTCCCAGGAGGCCTCTGTGAATGGAGGGCTGCTGCCCCTCCCTCAGCACAGTATCCAGGAACCTGAAAGGCCAAAGCTCATGTCTTTCCATTGCTGGGAGACTCCATCATCCTCCCCCAGGTTCCACTCACAAAGCCACACCTACTTCATTTCTCCATGTAGGTGACAGCAGTGACTGGCTGCTCCCTGCCCTGGCATACAGTAGGCACAGATATATTGGGGGTATTTTCTTCCTACCCCTGCCCAGTGTCCACTCAGAGAGTGGCATCAGAAATTCCTCAGTCACAGGGCTGTAGTGCTCTGCTCTCATGTGGGTTCTCCGCAAGGCTCCTCTCTTTGCTGGGGCTGGCAAGGGCCCTAGTTGTCCCCACCTCCAGATCCAGAGGCTCAGATAGGCGGCCCAGGGTGGTCGTGGGACTCCTAAAGTTCTTCCAGGGAAATGCTGCCAGGTGGGTGAGCCGGTTCATCTTTGATTATCAGGCAAATGGTGCCCTGGCTTGGGGTGGGAGCCTGGCCCTTCCTATCTCCCCAGAGCCTTCTCTCCTGACCTCCATGGCCTCCTCTGTCCTCTCAGAGGGGACAAGCCCCACAAGACCAGTCGTATTCTTCTGGACACTACACTGGTCCCCGAGGCAGTGTTGCCTGGTGTGGGAGACCACAGTGGGCAGCTCTGGGTCACCAGGCTCCCTCCTTCTCCTCAAGGGGCCTGTGCCCTGGAGTTGGTGGGAGGGGGAGAATGCTGGTTCTTGAGGGGCTCTGGACCCCCTGAATCTTGGGTAGGAGAGTTCTACATGCCTCTCCAGCTCAGATGTGTGCCCTGGGCTGAGGGCAGTGGCATGGGCAACACCTGCTTGGCGGCTTTGGAGACCCCCGTGGAGTAAGGAGGTGCAGAGGTGGCACTGCACGTCTCTAATGGATTAGCTTTGGGGGCTGAGGGAGAAAGGGGTTTCTTGGGAACCAGGGGAGGCCATGCTGACGGTTGAGCCAGAGCACATTTTTCTAATTGGGGGTGAGGGACAAGGGGTGGTCAGGGCTCCCTCATCCCTCACTCTCTCCTCCTTGAGCTCTCACCACTCTGGAATGTACAGGGATGGTGTAGGGATGGGCGAGGCGTGAGTGTTTTGCAGAGGGTCTGAGCTTTCCTCACAGGGAGAAGCACAGAGGCAAAGACACACCCGGGAGCCCAGGTGGGGGCTCCAGTCACTGACCCACCCCGCCTCTCGGCAGCCTGGCCCAGGAACACCATTGTCGTCCCGTGCACGTGTCTGTCCAGCCAGGGCCCAGAGATGCTCAACACCAACAGGACACACTCCTCAGGCCTCCCTGAGCCATTGGCTGCCCTCACTGCCTTTGCCTTCAGCCAGTAGGAAACGTGGCCATGGGCCCTTCCACTGGGGAGTGAGGGCAAAGGTCATGCAAGATGGCGGTGCCCAGGAGAGCTGAGGCATGAAGCAGAGAATGGCACTGGCAGCCCTGGCATTTTGCTGATGTGGGATTTCCACCCCTGCGCAGATGGCTGAGCTTGCCAGATGCAAGTCCCCTTGTCAGCCCAGCAGAGTGAAGGAGAACAGCCTCAGATCACTGATGGTCCAGCTCAGGGCTGCCCCAGGTGTCCTGCACCAAGCACAGAGCAGAAGGGACTGGGGACCTCCCTAACCACCACCCGGATGAGAAATCTGCGGGAAAACCTTGGCCCTGAGTCCCAGAACTCCCTGGTCCCATGAATGGCCCAGAGTAGAGTTCACAGGGCTGTGGGGAGGACAGGATAGGGTCTCAAGGTGGGCGCTGGTATTTTAGATGAGTGGGAAGGCATGAATTTTACCACATTTTATCCTTAGGAGTGTTGGAGGAGCAGGTGCAGTCGTGTCTCCATATCTGCCCTCCCTGCGTTGATTCTACTCACCTTGTCAACTACCGCTGCACTGCCTGCTCCACATGCACTGATCTCATTCAACGGCACAGAATCCCCACCCTGGGAGCAGCATTGTCCCCATGTCATATGGGGAATTGGAGGTGCAAAAAGTGTCACCAATGCCCTCCTTCAGCTAGCAAGTACACCTGGTGTGGAACTGACGGTCAGGAAAAGTGTTCCTGGAGTTTCTACCTGCTGAGCTTGGCCGGGTTCTCACACTGCCCTGGGCGGCACCGTGTCTCCCGGGTTTTGGGAAATGTGTGGAGGCTCTTTGGGCTGTGCCAGCGAACGGGGGAGACCACTGTCATTTAAGGAGGCAGAACATGCCACAGACTGAAGAATTGTCGCCACCCCCAACCCACACCCAGGGTGCCCAGGTAAGAACCCCTGGGAAAACTGGGGAAGGACATTCTAGCTCTGACCTCGCTTAGTCACTGGGGATAAAGAAGGTGCTCCTAATCAGCACAGGTGGCTGGTCCCTGAAGGCATGGGCACTCTGCACTTGGAGCATATTAACAAAGACTTTGAAACACTTAGAGCCCCAGAGTGCTCTGGTCCTTTCACCTTCTGTAAGGAAGGATCCCCTTGGCCTTGGAGCTGGGTTGAAGGCCACAGGGTCAGGGGCCTTGTGTGACCTTGAGGGAGACTCTTGTCAAGGGCAGCCCTGGGAAGCTTCCTTGAGCCCCACTGACCCCACTGTGCTCCTTAGCATCTCTCAGACATAGCCCCGCCCCTTGTCAACCCTTGGTTCATTTGCTGGGACTCCCTCCCAGGCCCCTGCTCTTCTTTGCCCCAGCCCCTGTCCAGCCTCCCACCACCACTCTCCAACTGAGCTACCAACCCTCCTCGGTCCTGCCCACCTGTGACCAAGATCACAAACTAGGTCCTGCTGGTCAGTCAGAGGCCAACACTCAGCTGGGCTTCACCCTGATGGGGGCCACCTGCAGCAGGAGCTCTGCAACCACACTGGTGGGGCCTGGTGGACACCTGAAAGGCTCTGGGGAAGGAGAACCTGGGCCAAGCAGGGTCAGGGCTGCCTGCACTGCCCACTGTTCTCCCTCCAGCCCTCCTGGGGCCAGGAGGGATAGGGGTGCACAATCTCATCTCTCCACCTTTTGTTGTGACTCACAATTGCTGCTGGTTTTCTCCTGGTGAAGTCAATGTGCTTTTAAAAAATGTGAGAAATTGAGAAAGGTGTAAAGAAGAAATTAATAATCGCTGCTAATCCCTGCCCGTGTAACCGAGCAAAGGCTCCTTCTGCTTGCTGCAACCTTGAAGCCAATCAATCACAAGATGAGTCGGTGGTGAGGAAAGGGATTTACTCGATTAGCTAGCAAAATCGGAAGATGATGGACTCATGTCCCAGAGACCATCTTAAACAAGCACATAATCTGAGGCAGTTCTGTAGGGACTAGTGGGCTGTGAAGGGGGCTCAGGAACATTGACCATCTGGCATCGGAGACTGGAGACATCACACCAGGTCTTTCAGTTGTCATCGATGATGTATGCCGGCATAGACGATCTTCCTGAGGAGGTCGTCATGTTCCTAAGAAACTCAAAAGAATAAAGTAATCATCGATCACTCTTGGGATGTACGTGTGTCAGCCAGGATTATTTCCGAGAGCTGTTTATCTGCTAGGCTAAGTGCAAGGTAAAACACACAGAGCTTGAGTGAGCTAGTCAGACGTTACTCTAAGTTACAACACGGCTTCCCTCGAGTCAACTTGCTCTAGGCCAGTATCACCCACGGGTAACATTTGGCAAATTTTCTCCTAGGCCCTGCTGCATTTGTGCTTTCACTTCTTGTTTTCCTCATTCACATTAATTCGTAAGCATTTTCTGAAGTCAGCACAAATATTTTTCCAGCTGTATTGAGGTACGATTAACAAAGAAAAGTTGTATATATTGAAGGTGTACAATGTGATGATTTCATGTATGTGCACATTGTGAAATGAATACCACAATCAAGCTAATGAAGAGTTCCGTCACCTCCTGTAATAACTCCCCCTTCTTTTAATGCTAAGAACTCTTAAGATCAATTCTCTTGTGTATACAATGCATTATTATTAACTCTGGTCACCTCGTTCTATATTAGATCTTGAAAACATCCTCATGTTATAACTGAAAGTTTGTACCCTTTGACCAACATCTCTCATTCCCCTCGCACCCACCAACCTCCATCCCTTGTAGGCACATTCCACTCTCTGTTTCCACGAGTTTGACGTTTTTAGATTCCACGTGTAAATGAGATCATGTAGTGATTGTCTTTCAGTGTCTGGCTTATTATGCTTAGCATAATGTCCTCCAGGTTCAACTGTGTTGTCAGAAAAGGCAGGATTTCTCTCATATTGAAAGCTGGATAATATTTAATTGTAGACACATGTAATGTTTCTTAATCCAATCATCCATCAACAGACACTTAAGTTGTGTCCATATCTTGGCTATTGTTGTCACCAACTAACTGCCCCGAGTAATTCAAAGGCAATTTCGAAAGCACTTAACTGTTTCTTTTTTGTTGTTTTGGTGAGGAAATTAGCCCTTACCTAGCATCTGTTGCCAATCTTCCTCTTTATGCTGAGGAAGATTTGCCTTGAGCTAACATCTGTGCCCATCTTCCTCCGTTTGATATGCGGGACGCCTGTCATGGCATGGCTTGATGAGCGGTGCATAGGTCGGCACCAGGGATCCGAACCTGCGAACCACAGGCTGTTGAAGCGGTGCGCCCAAACCCAACCACTACGCCACCAGGCCGGGCCCTTAACTCTTTCTCAAAGTTGGTTCTCTGTTACGTTAAGAGACACAATCACCAACCACCCTGAACCAGTCCAAACTGCACTGCAAAAGCAACGCCTGCACAGATGGGCCAAGAAGTCTCCAAAGTTACTTTTGCTTCATTTTAATGTTAAGATCTCCACCCCAGGAGGAGCTTAAGCCTTATTAACATAACATGAAAGGTAGGGAAAAGCACGTTTTCAAACTACGCCTGGGCTGGCTTATACCCACCTCTATACGTGAGGACGAAACTTTCCTTTTGAATATTTATTCCCTACCAAAAATAAAAGGCACTTGTTTTCCCTTGCTGAGAGAGCCACAGCTTTGGAAGTGATTCCCTATGGTCCCCTTATTTGCGGCAAATGAATTGTACTTTGTGTGAGAACAACTTCTAGTAAAGGCTTTGATTTCAACTCACCAAATAGGGAACTCATTTTGGTTCGGTAACATTGTGACAAGTGCTGCAGTGAATATGGGAGGGCAGATATCACTTGAAGATACTGATTTCATTTCCTTTGGAACTATACCCCGTAGTGGGATTGCTGCATCATATGAGAGTTCCATTTGTAATCTTTTGAGAAAACTCTGATCTTTAATCTTTGAGAAAACACTGTTTTCCATACCGGCTGTACCAACAAAAATCAATTCCAGGTGGATTTTAAATCTAAACGGGGGTTTCTACAACAACTTCTCTAGTAAGTACCTTAGAAAAACAGTTTCAAGATCTTGGGGCAGCCAAAGATTTCGCAGAACACAAAGAACAGTAAACATAAGGAACCAAAAGATAAACAGGAAATTATTAAAAATGAGAACTGTCAGTGAAAAGAAACTTTTAAGAGAGGAAAAAGGGCAGGCACAAAGGGGATAAACACTTGCCATGTATTTATCTGACACAAGACTCTCATATAGGATATTTGACTAACTGGCATAAATTTATAAAAATATTACAGACAATCCACGAGAATAAAAGGGGAGATTTCACTAGGCACTTCAAAAAAAAGATAACCAAATGGGAACAATGAAATGGAAAAGGGCTCCACGTAATTACTCAGGAGGAAAATGCAAATTAAAACCACAATGAGCTACCACTACACATACACCACCACGGTTAAAATCAAACCTCTGACGGCACCAAGGGTTGGTGGAGATGCGGAGCAACTGGAACTTTTATACACAGCTGGGAGTGCAAACTGTTTAATCCGCTTTGATACTCTTTGATAGTATCTCCTAAAGGTGGAAGTACACATACTCCATGACCCACCAATTCCACGCTTAGGTATATACCCAACACAGATATGTTCATATGTTCACCAAAAGATGTACAAGATGTCCAGAGCAGCATTTTTTGGCATATCATCAAATTGTAGACAACCCATTCTGCATCAGTAGTGGAATGGATAAATAAAATGGGTTATATGTTTTATAGTGGAATACTATACAGAAATAAAAATTAACTACAGCCACATTCAAGAATATTGATGAATCTTACAAGCAAAATGAAAGAAGCCAGACACCAAAGAAGACACTCTGTATGACTCCATTTAAATAAAGTTCAAAGACAAGAAATACAAATTCAGAAGTTAGAATATTGGTTCCCCTTGGGAGAGAGAGGGAAGTGACCTGGGAGGGGCGCATAAGAGGGCCGTTGGAGGGCTAGTCATGTTCTATTTTTTGTGGGTACTGGTTAGCGGTTTTGTTCCCTTTGGATAATTCACGGATCAATGCAAGTATGATTTCTGTACTTGCTGGTATGTATGCTATGCTCCAACTTGCAAATCCAGTCTCATGATTATAAACTTTTTTACTGATTAGTCCCAAAGCACACGTGTTAGTGCGAGACTCCAGACTTATGGGTCTACATTCATATCCTGGATGTAACCTCTTCCTACCTCAGAGACCCTGGCCATGAGATTAACTCTCTGGGCTTCAGTTTCTTCATTTGTAAAATGGGTGACTTTTGGAACCTCTCTCTTACTCGGTGAGATAATTAACTCCTTGCTGGCACAGGGCAAGAACTCCATAACTAATGGCTCTTGTAGTTGTTCTTGCCATCCTTAACTCTTTGGGCTGGGGAGCTGGTGAGCGATGGCCTGTGGTGGAGGGTGGTGCAGGATGGGGATCCAGTCAAGACACATGCTCCAGGTGAGGGTGAGGGGACAGAGCAGAGCTGATGCTGAGGTGCAGGAGGAAGGGCCAAAGGCCTGGGGCTCCTCCTTCCTTCCCCATCTCGGTTCCTGCCCCTCTATAAATACAGGAGGTTAACTAATCGGGTGATCTCTAGCTGGTTAGTCCTTCCAGCGTGGACATTGGAGAGTCGGAAGGGTGATGGAAATGCCATGAAAAGCCAAAATCAAATTTCCCAGTTTGATCCACACTCAAACCCAAGGAAACAGACCTGGGAGTTAGGGGAGGTGGATATAGTGGTGGGATTATGGGTCTTGTCTATACTCTTCATTGTACTTTTTTCTATTTGGGACAGGAGCCACCTGAAACAAGGAGCCACCTGGGTGGCTGAGGGCCCAGGGGTGCTCCCCTTATCTGAAGACACCACATGAAAGGGGGTCCCTTGGCCCGGGAGAGCAGAGACTTGCCCTCTGTGGATGGGATGGTGTGGAACTCCCTGGGCTCAGGGGTTGCTCTGTCCACCCTGCTACAGCCCCTCCATGAGGGACATCCCTGCATTTGACGTCTTGCAGGGGGTCCACACCAAGAGGAGGGGGTTCAGGCTGTCAGTGCCCGGCCTCCAGGAGCCAGTGACCTTACACTCTCTTCCCCCTCACCTGAATCAGCCCCCAGCCTCCACTCCTGAGTGGAGTCCCATCTTCCCAGCTTGGGCCATTAGAACCTGAAGCCCTCTGAGATGTTCATCTTGGAGAGGGGACAGTCTCTTGGTGTGGCCCTTGTCCCTTCCAGGGTGTCTTCCCCTCCCTGCCGCCTGGGCCTGGCCTCTCCCTGGGGGAGTCTGAGTCTCAGAAGCTGCACCTCAGCCCTCTCCCAGCTGGCAACATGTGTGCACACCATGCCCACAACCTGCTCCACCGAACCGTGCACACTGCAGTGTCCACAATCCATGCACTGAGCCTTGTTAGCGGTAAAGGTTTGTCCTGCACAGGGAAGCAGGGGTGGATGGTGAGGAGAGAAGGGACATGTGAAATGCACCTAGAGCGGGAAGGAGTGAGGTGACCCAGGGACACTGGGAGGGGTGTGGGCAGCACCGTGGGACCTTGTGGTCTGCCGTCATGATGTGACGGTGGGACCAGCCCTGGCTCTGCACCAGCCTCTGCCCCTCTCACAGCTGGGGCAGGTGCAGAGAAGGTGCAGAGCTGGGTCCCAGGGTGGATTTCACCTGGCCAGGACCATGGAAGGAACAGGACAGAGCTGCAGGACAGGAGCGTGGGGCTGTCCTGGAACTCAGTGTGTGCAGAGGAAGGAAGGACGTGACGTAGGGGAAGGAAAGCGAACGTGGAACAAGGTTGGCAGACGGAGACCCAGTGGGCTGAGGACTCATCAGGGGAGGGAACCTCCAGTGGGTGGGCTGGAGAGACACTGGTGGGTACTAGCTAGAATGGGCTGGCCATAAATGGGGGTGTCGGTCATGGTGGAGATGGTTAAATGCTCAGAGTGATGCCAAGGCAGTGGGTGGTGGGAGTTGAGTGAAGGTGGGCGGAGGACAGGGCCTGAGGGTCCAGGATGTCAGAAAGATCATCTGGGTGGATGCAGGGTGACAAAAGGGGTCGATTCACAGTGGTGGTGGAGAGACAGACAGTGCGGCCTTACACCCACACCTTGAAGTGCACACACAGGTGAACACACAGACACACACTCCCCCATCAGTGCACAGGGTGCAGTTTGGCCCATAGGCTCAGTGCAGCTGCTAGATGTGCTGGCCCAGGTAGGTATCCCACTCTGTGTGGCCACACCACTGCTTTTAAGGCCCCTCCTGCCCTGTGGAGACCCCCACTGAAGAGCTTCATCATCTGCATGTCCTGGTTATTCATCTTGTCTTGGAAGTAAGCAATGCCATGGTCCCTCTCCAGGATGAACTAGGTGTTGATGATGAGTCTCCATCCTGGAAGCAATATGGGTTAGGGCCATTTGGACTTGTTGGGGTTCATGCAGTTGGGGAGGGTCTTAATGCCTGAAGGCGGGAGAACAGAGTGGGGGAGGCCCCAGTGCAGGGAGCTGCGAGGTCAGGAGGGATGCAAGCTCAGATCCCCAGCAGTACAGAGTAGACGTGTCTGGTGGCTGGCAGGGATGCTGTCCACCCCAGGTCTCTCTGCTGGCCTCAGATCACTGCCATCAGCCAAGGCTTCCTGAGGCTTGTTTGGACAAGTATTCCCATATGTTGCAGGGAGCTTAGGAGCAGCTGACCTGAACCCCAAACTTCTTTACTGGGTCTCTGGATGGAATAAGAGAAGATGATGGAACTGTATCAGCATGGTGTCATGTCCCCTGAGGGTGATGACTCTGTGAGGTAGAGGAAGCACAGGTGTCCTGTCCCTGGGGATGGGGCCAGTTTCAGTGAGAAAGGCTCACAGGTGGAGGGGTGCCCAGCAGAGTGTGTCTGGGCTCTGGGAAACTGGAGAAAGTCGGTTCGTGGATATGGTGTGGAAAGAACACGAGCTGCGTGTGGGGACCAGCCGGAATAACTGATGGCTCTGAGCAGTAGAGGGAAAACTGTCTCCCGAGGTGATGATCTGAGGTTTTCAAGGGACAGGCGAGGGGGGCTCTATCACATGAGTCCTCATCCAAATTCACAGTCTAGGTGGTCACCTGGCACATTCCTGCAGAAATGCTGCCCCCTGGAAGCCCAGGCCCTCCATGCAGCTGAGCCAGTGGCCACTTACAGGTTTTGAATTTCGAGGTGATGATTCCACAAAGGGCACTTTAAGTACTTTCAATCCACTGGGCTTCCTGGACAACAGAAGCCACCTTGGAGCCCTGTTCTGGTGATGGAAGCATCCCAAGGTCTCCAGGGGGTGAGCCCCGACTGTTGAAACCAAAAGGCACCCTCCTCATTCTTCACTCAACGCCCATCCCGCCTCCCCCAACCCAGGGAAGCGCCACTAGCCTATCCATTCGGCCCAGCCCCTGCCTGGCCTGGGGTTCTGAACCATCTTTACTCAAACAAAATTAAAGGATAGGGTCAATCCTGTAGCCCCTTCCATCACCTCTCATCAGCCTCCACTACCATGATCTTCTGAGCTCACGGACCCCCATGACCTCCCCCACCAATGTCCCCAGGAAGTACCAATGTGGCCACATAGAATGAACGGTCAGGAGATTGTCCAATGAATCTTGCAAACTCCTCCTCCCCCAATCTCAGCCAGGAACACACTCCTTGGTGAAGTCCTCGCATCTCAAGCATGATGAGGCTGCGGGCTGCAGGTGGCAGGACTGTCATTCCTCTTGGGACAAGCTTGTCCATCTGCTGCTCAAGGAGACGGTGAAGGTTGGGCTGAAGACTCCATCTGATTTCTCTTTGTGTCTCCAGAGACCAGGATGTTATAAAACAACACCCAGCAAGTGTGGTGGGCGGAGAGAATGATCTACGGAACATTCAACCTCCTGACTAATTCCTCTTGTCCCTGAAGGATGGGAATTTTGGCCTCTCATTAACAGATTTCAGAATTGCCCCCTCAAGCCTATTCTAAGGACTTATAAAGCTCATCTTGCTGACAGCGCCCAACAGGATCCTGAAGAGGCTGTCAGCCTACTGTGGGGAATATCCCGCCCATCGCCCCCGCCCATCCCACTTACAGTGCTGAGCCGACAGGTGAGCCTACCTGGGCCGCACCGGCTATAGCAGGATGACAGTGGTACTGTCTTCCCCTTGCCCATTTGCCCACCTGTCCTGTAGACAAGAGACCTCTGTTCCTTGTCTCAACAGAAGCCAGTCCGAAGCTTATATTCCAGGCTCAGAGATCACCAATACCTATCAATCTATCGAATTTCTAGCTCACATGAGAAGTACAAAGACTCCCCTTCCTCAAGCACCCGCAGCACAGGGCTTTTGCAAGATGTGAATGAGGTAAGGTGGGTAAAGCATTTTTCAGAGAACCACCCCAGAATTAGTTCTCAGTACACAATGGTGACTCACGGTTACGTTCGTTACCATCACCACCATCTTTATTGTGTTGAGTCTGCTAGAAAAACCAGCACATTAATAATGTAGAGGATGTTGGATCAACTTGGCAGGCTGCGGCCTGGCTCCAGAGCACAGGTGGGGGGTGAGGTCTGTTTCCAGGACCCCAGGCTCAGGATTGGGGAGCTTGGAAGTAGGAGGGGAGGGAAGAACACCCACATGATGAGCATCTTGAAAACCAAATGACCTTGAAGTTCATTGTGAAGCTGAAGGGCAGCAGGGCTGATACCACTTTTCCTCGAGGTTACTGGTCTAGCCCAGGGCTTTCTATACCATTTTCCTCAAAGCTGGAATAAAAGGATGTCTGTAATAAGAGCTTTAGGGAGAAAAATGCAAAAAGCTGATAGAACTGAGCCCAGATGTCTCTAAAATGACTAACATCGGAGCAGATGTGCATAGCTCAAGGAATATGGACTGTGAAGTTGGATGAAATAGAGAAAGAGAGATCAAATGGTTGAGGGAGCTGCGGGAGACAAACAGCCATGTGTCCCCACACTTGGGTTCACCCTCCCATCTGATCAGCATAGGAAGCTTACACTAATAGGAAACGTCCTGTAAGATTTCCATAGGAGCTGCCATGGCCCTAAGATCCTGAAGAGGAGGGGCAGTTAATGGGCCCTTTGAGAGGAGAACTCCAAAAGAAATTGGATCCCTCTCAGAACTGAACATGCCCCCAATCCAGATCAAGGAAGGTGTGAGCAAGCAAGAGGAGAGGATGGAGCAAATGTGCATGGAGCTCACAGTGATGGTCAAGTGGATCTAGACCTCATTACCTTAGAGGTGTCCATGTGTGCTTTAGTAATCCTGGCCTCATAGGTATCCATCGATCCATCTATCCATCCATCCATCATGCATCCACCCATGATCCATCCATCCACCATTCATTCATCCATTCATCTATCCCTCATTCATCCATCCAACGGTAAACCACACATCCACACACCCCTCCATCCATCCATTCACCCATCCACTCACTATCCTTGCATCAACTACCCTTTCATCCAACCATTCATCATCCATCCATCCAGCATCCATCCGACCATTCATTTAATTGAGGAACATGGGATGAAAATTATAATGATTATGTGTCCAGACCTTCCTTTGTCCTGACACCGTTGAAGGCCTCAGGTCCTCTAACCATTACTATTGCCAAACCGTTTCCCCTGAAATCAAGTACAGTTTCATTCTGATGATGAGCACACATTGCATGATATTCCCCAGGTTTTGGGTGTGACCAACCACCAGGATCTGGTTTCCCAGCACCAGCTCCCACCTCACTCCTGGGTCTGCTGGGAATCACTTTCCTTGAGAAGCTAAGGACAACTCTCAGAACTGAATGAGACCAGTCTTTTCAGGGGTAGGGGAGAGGGAGGACCTAGACATGGGCATTTAAGAAGGAAAAGGCAAAGAGAGGGGAACTTGGGTCCTCAGGCCCGGGTGGACAAGACTGAGGCCGACATGTTGACCAGCTCCGAGAGAGGGACAGTGGGCATAGGGAGGCAAATGGGCAGACAGGGGGCAGGAACCTTGTACTGCACAGTTGGGTATGCCTGGAGCCCAGGCCTGAGTGTCAGGGATGTCCAGGTCACATAAGTACCAACAAGAGGCACAGAGGGCTCACAAAGAGGTGAGGCTGTGACGGTCCCTGTGGGAGGGTGGTGACTAGGGACTGGGTGGCACTTAGATATTTGCAGACCTCAAATATTGTTCCAACAGCACCATGGATTTTTGAAGTTGACAACACGTTTTGTAACAATGTGTTTGATTTTTAATGGCAACCCCAGCGCAGTAGTCTTGCAAAATATAAACACATAATAGGGACAACAGTCCTCACATTTATAGATGGGCTTACAATATGTAAAGTTTCTTCCAAAACATGACTTTAGCCTCTGAGGAAATTATGTCTTGGAAAAGCTACCTGACTTGCCTATAACTTCACCAGGAGTAAGGGGTTAGCAGGGACCCATTGTGGATGGAAATCTGTCCAAGGCCTCACTGAGTTCCCCTCTCCCATGCTGGGCAGGAAGATGTCCCGCTCTGCCTGGGAGACACCATCAAAGACACAAGAGAGCAAATTCTGGCCCAAGTCCACCTGGGGTTCTGAACAACAGGACTGAGACCCTAACCCAGTGCAGGTGGCTGACCTGGGACACACACGTGCCCACTGCCCAGCCCTCCCAGAGACTCTCAAATGACCTCCACAGGGTGGGTAGGAATAAACTGGGTCCCTCAGCTCACAGCACGAAGAGCAGACTCAGTCCAGCAGTCACAAGGGACAGCTGCAGGGCTGGGTGGGGGACCCTACACCTCCTCCCTGCTCACCTGTCTGGCCCTGGGCTGACCTGGAGACAGGATCCTTCCCCTCCCTCATCTTCATAAAGGCCCCTCATTTTGACTTGTAGGTGGTGATTAAATCATTTTTGGGGGGGATCCTGTGAATTTATGTTCTTAATTTTGCATAATTAGCCATCATTAATCTTGGGTTTGATTTCTTCTGAGAAAGCTTATCTGGAAGGGAGAATGTTATCAGAATGGGAAGCAGTACACCTCTGCATTAAGAGCTAGCAAGATAAAGCAATGGCTTCCTCGTATGTACCCCCTACTCCCATGGTCTTTGCTGCCCTAGCCCCAGGGATCCTGGACCAGCCCTGGTCACTCCAAGCTCCCCTGAGAGAGCTGGTCCTAGTCCAGGCTCCAGCTCCAGCCTTGGAGCTGATGTCGCCACCCCGCCCTTTCCTACCAGACCTCTTGAACTACAAGCAAAGTGTCCAGCCTGCTCTAAATGCCCCCACCAGGATGCCCATGGCTCCCATTGCAGCCCCCTCACCCCTTGCAGGCTGAATTGATCTCCTTTCCCTCAAATGTACCCTGGCTCCTGTGTTCTGTACTCCCATCAGTGCCCCCAGTGACCCTGGGAGACCACATTGACCTTCATGTCTGCTACCCATACCACCAGGTCTGCTGGCCCCACACACGCCCCTAATCCACCTCCTCCCTCTATTACTGCTGCTCTTCCCCCGTTCCAGACTTGTGAGTACTGGGGTGACTGCACTGACTGACACACCCTGAGTGGTCTCTGCTTTCCCTGCCCCTCGTTCCTACTCCATTCTGCTCCCAGAACTTTCTACCAAATGCAAATGGCATCATCTTGCTCCTGTGCATGTGTGGGTGCATTTGTGTGTTTGTGTGCATGTGGGTATGCCTGTGTACACATGTCTCTCTGTGCATATGTTTCTTTCTATTTGTATGCAGCATGTGTACACGTGCATATATGTCTTTTGTGCCCACACATATCCATGTGTATGTGCGTAGACGCATGTGTGCATGTGTGTTTTTTGTGTGCATATGCAGAGTTGTGTATGTGTCTCTGTGTGTGCATATTGTGCTGCATATGTGTCTGTGTGTGAGTGCATGTGTATGTGTGTGTGCCAGTGCATGGCAGGGGGAAGGCTCCAGAACATTCCCACTGCTACCAAGTTCTTGCTCCAAGGGGTGGGTGAATCCAACTTTACCAGGCCCCATAACCTTCTGTGAACCCTCTAGCCCCAACCATGCTGCAACCCTGCTGGGGTGCATCACGCATATGGGAACCACAAAGCTCAGGGCTCTCTTTTTTGAGACTTCTTCCAGCTGCTCCTGAGGAGGGTCAGCCACCCTGTTGTGTTCCCCTTTCATGGCTCCTCACACACCAATGACTCCATCAATGGCTGCTGTAGGCAGGAAGGTATATTTGCATTCTGTGTGCACTGCCCCACCCAGAGGCCCTTGGAATTGTTCATGTCAGAGAGACGGATCCTCACTGATTCTCTAACAACACTACATGCAATGCCCTTCCCATCCAGTCAAGGGCCAGAACCTCTGAATATGATAGGTTTCAAGGCAAAGAGACATGAAAGTGCTCATGGATTAAGGGGCTGGTCAGCTCACCTTGAGATGGGAGACATCCTCGATTGTCCAGGTGGGCCCGGAGTAATCATATTTCTTACAAGTGGAAGAGGGAGTCAGGAAGGTCAGAGGAGAGAAGACGTGAGGACGGAGGCAGAGTCAGAGTGATGTGATGTGAGGAGGACTCTGCTGGACACTGCCGGCCTTGAAGTTGAAGGAAGAACCCAGGAGCTAAGGGATGCAGTGACCTCTAGAGGTTGGAAAACGTGAGAAAATGGATCCTCCCCAGAGCCTCCAGAGGGAACCTGCATGAATTAGAAAAACAACACTGGTCTGTTGAAATTGGTGATTTGAGCAGCACCACTTCAGCTGAGTCAAGAAGGCATCCTGTTGTCCAGTAGACAAGGAGGCAGGGGTGGTCTGCACAGAAAAGGTACAGGAGGTGTGTCTATGTGAAGATACCTGGCCCAGCCCCTGCAGGACCACAGGCAGAAGTTGTTCTCCAGTCTTCAAGTGGGCGTTTCAATGGGTTGTGATTCAGCCTGAGGTGGAGAGCACTACCCCTGGGCATGAGATTGGCCTGTGTGAGTGTGTGTGTGTGTGTAAGTTTCTTAGGACTGTTGTAACAAATCACCACAATGTTGGTGGTTTAAAATAACAGAAACATTCTCTCACGGTTCTGAGACCAGGTGTCTGAAATCAAGGTGTTGTCAGGGAGCTGTGTTAACACAGCGCAGATCCCAATGAGTGATACCTGTGGCCTCAGCCCCATGTCTGAAGGCCTAGGGTCGCCTACTGACTGGGCTCTTCCTAGGGTGGGGCTGGGGTGTCCCATGGCCCCCTGCTTGCTGCACATTCTCCAGGCCGATTGTCCAGACATTTGTGAATTCTGTGAACTACAGGATCATCTCCTTGTAGTATATTTCTGCTTAAATTAGCTAGAGTTTCCTCTGGTATTTGTAGTCAATTACCCTCATTGGTCCAGATGCTCATAAAGAAAAAATTCACCCCTGTGACCCTTGCACTTTGAGATCGATGGCAAAACTAGCTTTCCAGTGTCCTTGGACTGGGTCTGCCAGACAGTAGGACAATGAAACGTACAGCTTGTGAAGGGAAATAGAAAACTCCTGGAAGGTGCATTGAGAGCCTACAAAACTTGTGTGATCCAAAGAATTGCGACAGGGACTCAGACAAGTCCATGAATGAGCATGTTCATTGCAGCATTATTCACAATAGCCAAAGGGTGGGAACAACCCAACTGTCCACCAACGGAAGAATGGATAACCAAAGGTGGTCTCTCCATGCAATGGAATATCATTTAGCCATAAAGAGGAATGAAGTTCTGACACACACTTATAACATGGATGAACCTTGACAACATCATGCTAGGTATTTTCATATTGTAGGATTCCGTTTATAAGAAATGTCCCAAGTCAGCAAATCCATAGAGATAGGGAGTAGATTAGTGTTTGTCAGGGGGTGGGGAAGGGAGGGAGGAGTGAGAAGTGACCGCTAATAGGCATGAGGAAGCTTTATAGGATGATGAAAGTATTCTGGATTAAGACAGTGGATGGAGGAGGTGTGGCCGGGGGCTGTGCCTCTCAGAAGGGGCAGTGGAGGAGTTGAGTGGAGTTTCTGAACTTGAGGTGGAGCAAAAGTGCAGTGATCAGTCACCTTAGCTGGCCTAGTGGCCTTTGCAACCCCCACCTATGGCTGGGACCTCTCAAGGCTGACCCCAGCAAGGTTAGGGTTGAGGTCAGTGAGCCCCCACAGGGCCAGCTTCTTGGCTGTGGGTCATTTCCTTCTGCTGAGTTGGATGGCAGGGCCTTTGAAGTGCTGGGCAGACTCAAACTGAGTTCCTCTGGGAGGAGACCAGCGTGACTCCTGCTCCAGATGGTTCTTCCCAACACTTTCGTAACTAGACTTCAGTGGGCAGGCAGCTCTTATGTGCAGACCAGTTGCTCCTAGGCATAGTGATCATGAGCGGACATGCACCGCCCTCTTGACCAGCGTGTGAGCAGAAGGAAGTCTGGCATCACCCACCTGGGGAACGACTGAGATGAGGGGGTCTCAGGGTGAGTAGCATTGAGAAGGGACAGCTGAGGGGAGGCAATGACAATCAGATTGGCCCCAGGACCAGCTGCAGCAGGTCGGGGCTGTGGTTTGACCACTGACCTCCCTCTTCTGAGTGTCCCCTCAGGAGGGACATTTCCTGGACCCGGAGAATCTGCTCCCCAAAGGTGAGCAGGGGCATTTACCTGCACACATGACACGGCAGATGGGCTGTGTTGTCCTCACAGAGCACCGCTCAGAGCCTCTTCACAAGAGAGCTCGCCACTGAGCTGCAAGACCAGCAGCTAGCTGAAAGCCACCAGTGGCAGTGCCCCAGGATGGAGCACATGGGGAGATTTGGGGAGGAGGGCGCTGGGCTGGGCTTTCCTATCTGCAGGCTCCTCCAGGGGCAACCATGGCTCCCACCTCCCTGCTGGGCCAGTGAGGCTCCTGGGAGGGTCTCCTGCCTCTTTGGGCTTCCTTCTCCTTCATATCAGGCATCAGCCCCCACACCCCTCTCGCTCTCCTACACAGCTCAGCACCCACTTCCCAAAGGACCCAACTGAGTAAGAAACCAAAAAAAGGCGCCAGGGGTAGAAAGGGAGAAATAGAAATGTTGTGTCTGCAGGAAAGATGAACTCTACATGGTCAAACCCCTTGGGGTCCCAGTGTCTCCATGATGAGCTCTCTGGATGTCATGTGTGTGCCTGGAAAAAAGGCTTTGCTGTATTGCATGTGTAGGGAGTAACTTGTTCTTGCAGACATAGCGTGAATGTTCCAGTATGGGAATGAAGAGTGCGGCCAAATGGGGCGGCCACAGAGCCCTCGGCCCCAGCATTTCAAAAGGCAAGCATATGCTTTGGTTCATACTTTTTGAAGCTGAGGGCCAAGTTGTCGCTGCTAGAAAAAGTCCCACCCCAAAAATAGAGAGTATGGGCGTTGACACCAAGTAGGTCAAGAAAGGATCGGATGCCCATAGACAGCACGTGCTAGCAGTGTGTCCTGCCCAGCCAGCAGGCTCAGAGCCCCACATCTTGGCATCTGGGTCCTCAGCCACTGGCAGCAAGTCTGGTATTTCTCAGGCCTGGCACTCGATCAAGGCCCTGCAAAGATGAGACCTTCAGATATGGAAACCCGTGAACACAATTCCTACAGGGTTATTTTGTCATATTGTTTTAATAATGCGGCACGTTAGCACCAAAAGTCTGTCTTATTTAAGGACATTTGGGGACAAATATTGTAAAGACTCAATCCATTCCTGAGAACTCCACCCTCTACTTTTCCACGCCTCTTGAGTGATGCCTGCGATGGGTCTAAAGTATTCCTTAGCATCCTTTTCATCATTGCCCCTCTGGCACCTGCCACAGGCAGACACTCCATAGATGCAGGTGCACTGAATCCAGCCCAGCGTCTCGTCTGGGGTGGGGAAAGACAACAGCAATCAGAATAATAATAAGTGAGCATCGGCACATACTATGTCTCCCTGAGTCCCCCTATCCAGGAGGCACTGGGCCCATGGTCACATAGCTGGTCGGACCCATCTGACACCTAAGGCCCCAGCCTTGGCCCCTGCTCCCTGGGACTTCAGAGAGCCCAGAGCTGAATGGGAGTGAATGGGGTCACAGGAAGTGTGCTCTGGTGTTGCTCACACCGGCTAACCCAGCAATAGCTGTCATGCATCTCCAACATCCCCTCTCCTCTAAAGGACTCCTTCACCGTCCATTTGGTCTCAGTTGTAAAGATGAAATGTGTCTAGTCAGGAGCAATGAATGACAGATGGAAGATGTTATTTTCCCCCCCAAAACATCCTCTGTTCTTTTGGAATCCCTGCAGTGCAACTTGGACCAGCAGGTTTGGGGAGCAGGTAAGCACCCTACTGGTTGCTGGTCTCCTCTTCCATCAGGCCGAGTGGAGGTGTTGGGGACAGGCTGGACAACACCTGGTGTGGGCCAGGGACTCTGACACCCACTGGGGCCTAGGAGCACCCTCCTTCACCGTGCATCCACACAGACCAAGGCAAGGAACTGCCCTTGAGGATGGTGTCCAAGTCTTCATGGCTGGTTTCTCCTAAATTTTAAATGGCTCCAGGGGCTCAAATCTTCCCCCGGTGGCCCTCCCATGCCAGGGTGCAGGGTTTTCCAGTCTGATGTCTACAGCCTGCAGGGCTGCGTTTGGGCTCTGGATGGTCACCTGGATCCCACAGCAGCAAGTAAATCTCAGAAGGAGGTGAGGAGCTGTAAGAACCAAGGCTTATTTTTGTTCTGACATGTTAATTTTGTAAACGTGTATGAGCTGTGCATTAGACACCAGCTTTTAGTCACTCTCATCTGATCTTTCCACGTTTTTCTCCCCTCCAGATAACTCTTGTGTTGTCAAGCTATCAGACCATAGTAGTGTGTTTCCTTCTTCCAGGAGAGATTCCTCTGCTGTGGGGTCCCACATTGCCTATGGGTTCAGAAGTCCAAAAGAGAGATTGTTTTTTGAGTGAGTTGTCAGTGTCTCTGCATTATGCCTCTGTCTTCCCTGGGTGAGGTTGAGCTGAGGCATGTGGAGCATCCCTGGGGCTCAAAGTTCACAGAGACTGGTACCCGACACCTGTCCCAAGGCTCTAAAGGCAGAGACTGGCCAACTCCCAGGTCCTCAGGGCCACAGCGAGCTGTGTGAGGCTGTGCATGCTTCCCAGGCACCAGGCGTGAATGCTGGGAGGAGGCCCAGGCTGAGCTGTCTTCAGGGGGACTCTGCCTATGATGAGAGTGGACCTCAGAGGCCAGGCCTGAAGGGCTGTCACAAGCTGTCAGCTCAGAGCACCATCACCTCTGTCCGGGGCTTGAGGACAGAGACCATCAGCTGGGGGGAGGTCTGAAGACCCACAAAAGCACTTCCTTAGAAATGGGGTAAGCATTTGGACCTCCACTGAGCCCAGTGGACACCCAAAAGAAGAGTCAAGAAGGATTTTGCTTCTCTCTAGCCTTTCCTCTGTGGCCTGTGTTGGCCCCACAGGCTCATTTGGAAACCTGGTACGCATGGGTGAGGGACAAGTACAGCAGCTGCAGCAGCACTGGTCTTTCCTTCTGTCCTGCTCCCTGCCCAGCTCCTGCCTCTCTGGTAACAGGACTAATGGGGACAGACTCTGTTCTTCTGCTCCCTGGTGTGGGCATCGGACTGGAATCATGTTTTAAACCTGTTACTTTCCCAGTAAATGACCAGGTTAAGTATCTGAAGAGGTTGGAAGGGACTAACGGCCAGACATAGTTGGGTATGAGCTTAGACTTCTTCCTCTCTTCCTCCTGCAAAACTCACAGTGGTGGTCCCCAGGCTCACTGGCAGAGCCCAGGCAGGAGTCTCTGCAGGCTGGGGTGGGTGTCCACTACTCGCTCAAGGAGAAGGGTGGAAACCAGGTTGGCATCCAGGCAGGGTGAGCCACCAGCCAGATAGCCACCATGGACAGGCTGCTTAAAGCTAATGCCCCAATGTACGTGATCATAGAGCAGGGCGCCCTTGAAGACTCCAGGGAGGCAAGGCCAGTGTTCGCTTCTCATTGAGCTTCAGGTGCTGAGAAAGACAGGTGGATGGCACCCACAGACGCAGATGTGGCAAGAAAAATGAAGAGTCGAGAGCCAGGCAGGGCAGGGCACACTCAGAACTGCAGGACAAATTCCCTTTGATGCTACTACATGCAAAACAACATGTATCAGTTTCTCTGAGACTAAAACAAGCGAAATCAGATGTTCTGTGCTGCTGCGGCTCCAAAGACTCTCTGAGGCACCACATGTGAAATGTGGCCTACAAAAGGCTGCTGCTGGCCTTTTGTAGGCCTCTCCAACCAAAAGTGAACTCGGGTCACCCATCATCATAGCTGCCATCCTGGGTGCTTGAGCCCACCTGGGGGACTGTGGGGAGAGGGAGGCACCCCAGAAGGAGGAAAGAAGGAAATACCACCACCCTAAATCTTGCAGTTCTGCCCAGAAACCAGTGCTGAAGTGATATTTGCCATGACCGGCTTGCACGTGCAGCCTCCACCCTCATGCCACACACACTCTGGGAAAAGAGGGGGTGTGCATTAGGAAGATCCCTTCTACTTGTTCTAAAACTGATCAAATCTCTGAAATCACTTAGTGAAGACTAACTAACTGCTCTAAGATTTCTGATGGATTTTTCTTTATAGTTTCAATCTCTTTTGTGAAAAAATTCCTGATTTCATTGAATTGTCTGTTTTCTTATATTTCATTGAGCTTTTTTATGATAGCTATTTTGAATTCTCTGTCATTAAGGTTATACATTTCTGTGCTTTCAGGGTTGATTTCTGGGTGCTTGTCGTTTTCCTTTTGGTCTGGAGATTTAATATATTTCTTGGAAATCTTTTCATGTCAGTACATGTGGATCTACCTTATTGTTTCTAATTGCTCTATAATATTCCACAGCATAGAATTACTATAATAGTTTTAGTGTAAAACTGTCATAGAAATAGTGATATTTTTGAAATTTAATTTTTTTAATAATATTTTCTTTTTTTTAATAACGTTTGAGTGTGGTTTTTTTGGTTTGTTTCCTGGAAGTTGGAATTTTCTTTTTCTTTCTGTGTTATGGTTGGTTTCAAGGAGGAACATGAAGCTTCTTTGGTCATCTTCAGCCAGGTGTCTTCATTTATTTACTCGTATCTTTGCATAATCTAATTGCAAAGAAATTATGTTGTATTTGGCAGCATTTGGGAACTGTTTTATTGAAGAGATTATGAAATGTAGATTGATTTGTACTATTGTAAGCAGTCACTTGTATGACTGTTTTTGGAAATTTTTTTTGTTTTGTTTTGTTTTTTTATGAGGATGATCAGCTGTGAGCTAACATCCATGCTAATCCTCCTCTTTTTGCTGAGGAAGACTGGCCCTGAGCTAACATCCATGCCCATCTTCCTCCACTTTATGTGGGACGCTGCCACAGCACGGCCTCAGAAGTGGTGCCTCAGTGTACATCCGGGATCCGAACCCAGGCCGCCAGCAGCGCAGCGCACGCACTTAACCACTATGCTGCGGTGCCGGCCCTGGGATAGTCTTCACTGTACACGTACTTGTGCATTGAGACTTTCGAACTTTAAAATTATACCACTTTTGATTGTTACTGTGTCTTTTCAAACAGAAACATCAATTTTAAGCAGTTTCTATGAGAAAGGAAGCAGATAGCATCTCTACTGGGACTAAGCACTGGTAACATTTGATTTAAGTTGCATGAGAAGTTGATGATTGTATCTAAAGTACCATTGTTGCTACTAATATTATTACTAGTATACTTACAACTCTGATAACGATACTAGTAGTATAGTAACAAAAATATTTGTTAAGTATTTATGTGCCAAGCACTTAGCATAGTGGTATCTCATATATCTAAATAGGCATTTTTACAATATCATCATTTACTTTCTCATTATTGATATTACACAATAATAGTCATGAATAGTCAAACCATGGTATAAGCAAAAGGTTAAAAACAAGCATTAGATTTACAAAAAGGAAGCTTTCCCATTCCTTTGGGGCTTCCTTAACCCTTCTTGAAGGAAGACAAATGCATCCTCTTGTGGGTATCACCAGTACTGCTTCGACTGGCTGACATAATTAGCTGTGTGGCTTTGGGATATTAATAAATGTCTTTCAGCCTGTTTCCTTACAGTAGAATGGAGACAATATTGCTTACCTTGTAGGAATGTTAGGGTGAAATGAGAAAATATACATAAAGTGCCTGAGAACTTTTAGGTATTTAAAGTGAGCAACTTGAATTTTACCCATGTATAGCAATGATTGTCAACTGGGTTGGAGGAGAGGACATGTTCTCCTATAGAAACCTATCAGAATTTCTTTTTTTTTAATTTTTTTGGTGAGGAAGATCGGCCATGAGCTAACATCCTTTGCCAACCTTCCTCTCTTTTTTTTGCTTGAGGAAAATTGGCCCTGAGCTAACATCTGTGCCCATCTTCCTCTATTTTGTATGTGGAATGCTGCCACAGCATGGCTTGATGAATGGTGTGTGGATCTGTGCCCGGGATCCGAACCTGCAAACCTGGGGCCACTGCAGCAGAGCATGCAAATCACTACACCACTAGTAATCAGAATTTCTGAGTGAGGCCTTTTTAAAATCATATATGATCTCCCCCAAATGGACATTCTTTTCTCCTCTTTTTCTTTCCTCCCCCTCTCAACTCTTGAACTATGGCTATGTCAAACAACTTTTCCTGATGAAAGACTTTTATGTTGGGATAGAGTGGAAGAAAGCTTGAGAACTTTTGATAAAAGTAGTAGTTTCCAACTTCCCTGTATCAGATCACTTGGGGATTTTTATCTAAGCAGATTCCCTGGCTGAACTACCTAACAGAAATTCTCAAACTGTAGTATGCATGCACAAGAAGTGCAACTTCCTTTGGATTGCTGAGAGTGAAAGGGAGAAGGGAGGGGGAGAGAGGAGAGAGATGAGTTTTGTCTTTAAGAATGAAGAATCCAGTTGACTTTCTGTAAATTTTTAAGGGTCGCATTCTGCTTTACTATGTCTCCTTGTAACTAACTACTCACATTTATGCATTGTGAAAGATTGGATCTGTGAAGAAAAAATCACAGGGACTGACGCCCTGTTAAGGGAAATGCTCCTGACTAATAATGCCAAAAACCACTCTCCTAAACAACTCCAAGAAGGTATAGTAGATTGATACTCCTTTTTCCCCTTTAGTAGTGCAAAGAGATGTTAGGCTCATTGAAATCTTAAAATCATGCAGAATTTCCCTGGGGATATAATAATGTTTTCGTGAATATAATTTTAATAATTCTCTTTGAGTTTAAGGAGTTTTAACCATTTATTTCTGATACGCTTGTATCTGTTACCTCATAGGTCCTACGTTATATCACTGAACAGGTTGTGTGAAAGGTCGATAGAAAGAAGTCAGAAATAAGTGCCATGGAATAGAGCAACGGACTTGCGGTTACTGGATAGCGTTCTAGATCACCACTGTCAAATAGAAATAAGACGCAAGACACACATATAATTTTAACATATAGTTTGAAACTTTCTATAGCCACATTAAAGTAAAAAGAAAGGCAAAATTAATTTTAATAATTGTTTCATTTAACCCAATATATCTAATATATTATTTCATCAGGTGCTCGATATAAACAACGATTAATGAGATATTTTACTGTTGTTCCATACTAAGTCTTAGGAATCCAGTGTATATTTTATACTTACTGCACATCTCATTTTGGACTAGCTACATTTCAAGTGCTCAACAGCCAGATGTGGTTAGTGTCTGTTCTATTGAAGAGCACAGGATTGATATTATTGAATAACAGCAATCTGCTGAGTGCTTATAACCTATAAAGGGGGCCACCTTTATAGGTATCAACAAACTCCCATCTTTCAAATGAATGTGACTACCAAAGGCAATACTTGTGTATATTTTCATATTTCAATCAATTTTTAAAATCTTTCTGAATCACCAAGGAAATGAACCTTGTCTTTGGGTCACTAATGTGATTTCTTAAATGAGATATGTTTTGTTCTTTGTGAAATAACTACACCTAAATGAATTTTTCTTAAGGTCCTTATTTTAAGTATGACCAAAACTATGGCTAGGATTGAAAGTTTTACGTTTAGAGCAACGTTGTTTTCTTGATTTGTTTGGCCTGTAGTCTGATAGAGCAATGTTACTTCTTATTTGCTAAGCTGTATAGAATTTAGATTATGACTGCTAAGTTTCCCCTTTAGCATTTTCAGCTGTCCCAGTAAGACATATGGAAACGATACAGATTCTAGAACGCTTGACTCTACTCTCTGCCAGTGAACTTATACCATAGGCAGAAGTATTAACATCCAATATGAGCCAGCTATTGAATTCAGGGGTTCTGTGGAGAATGCTTCAAACAGTCAATAAACTATGGATGGTTCTTAATACTGTGATGCCTAGAAGGTAATTTCAGTGTATTGTTACACGTAATAGATAAGTGTATAGCAGTGATTATATACAGTAACCTAAACTTAATGGTTGAAAAAAATTGTTGAGTGTTTAACAATATAAATCCCCTCTGAAGACTACTAATTAAAGAGTCATTATAACTTTCAGAAAAAGCATAAATTTGATATTAAGAAACAGAGAGAAACTATAAAGTATTTCCAACTTGAGAAACTTCCTTAAAAGTGAGTTCTCCTCTATAGGCATCTGTCATTTGTGGCTAATTGTGATTTAAATCACTGTGTGTCTTGCATCATTGTGGTGGCTCCAAATTTTGCTGCACATTAAAATCACCTGGACAGCTGTTAAAACTCTTGTTCCTCAATTGTAACCCATGCCAATTAAATCAGAATGTCTGCGGTTGGGAGTCAAGCATTAGTATTTTCTTTTTTTAAGATTCCCCAGTTGATTCCATTATGCAGCAATGTTTAGAGAACACTTGATTAATTATTTCTTTAGTCAAATGGGTCTCTGCTGGTCCATAGATTGCATCAGAAACACCTGGTCAGCTCTGAAAACCAGGATACTGGGCTGGCCTTCCCTGAGATATCAGATGCTTAATGTTCAATCAAGTAAGTTCGATGTGAAAAATAAAAGCATACACTTAAAAAATACTGTAAGAATTTTCATATTTTAAACAAGGCTGTTTTGTAGTCTTCTAAGATTAAATACAGCGGTCCTGTGTTCTTTTGTTTTGTTTTATTTTAAACTGAGGCTTTGGAATATTTTATGTGAGTAGGAAACCTCTAGGAGTTCAAAAAAGGTTGAAATAAATGGTTTCTAACTAAATGCAGCGCACATTCTTGGATCAGTTTTCAAAGGCTGATCAAAACCTGCTGTGTTTAAATAACAACATGCTGTTTTTCATCACATCCGTTGATGATGTAAACAAAATGTGTAACTATATTAGTAAATGTTAATATTCATGTATTTTAAGTTAAGGTTACAAAATTTGTCACAATGTGATTTTTTTTATTCAAGTGAAAACAGATGTGTGCAGCTATTTTGAATATTGGTTTATAAACATGCATATTCTTTATCAAATGAACTTGTAGTTTTTTTATGTTTTCTTTCACTACTGTTCACCTGAAAGGAACAGTTCAAGGGACTGGAATCCAGGACTGTCTGGCTCCAGAGCCTACGTGTATCCACTTCTGTTAACGCCACACACGTCAAATGGCCATACAAGGCTAGAGTCGGTTGAGAGCCTTAGGAATTGAGTGGAGGAAAATCGAAAATCGTAGTAGTTTCCCTGGAGCAGTTACTTAAACGATTTGATATTTAAAAAAATTGTAAAAGCAGAATAAAAATTTGAAGATATTTTTAAGTATTGATAAATTGTCCTTCATTCCACTGTTTTAACAGTAAGTTACATTTTTTATACTTTCCCTCCATCTTTGCTTATGCATATATATTTTCACATAATGGAATTCATAATACCCAGTAGGGAGTCTGCTTTCTTTCATTTAAATTTATATGAAATCTTTTTTGCAAGTTGTTTACTTTTGATAATTATTTTATTGGCTTCCTAATGATCAAACTGATGTATCATAACCGTATAGGGTGCTATTACTAGACCGGGAGGTTGATGACTTTTTTCAGGATTACAATAGGCAATGTTATCAATTTAGGTATTTTTACTTTTTCTTTCTTTTGGATTACTCTTTTAGGATGAATTTTTGAGCCTGAGATTACTAAATTAAAAGGTAGAATTTATTTTTAGCACTGTACATTTTGCAATTGGGGAAGATGCAGTAAAACTGAAAGGGAAGCAAACAAATCCACTCTCCTCCCGCTGCTCCCCCTACAGCAAACCTCTCCCCAAACTAGTTGCTCAAACTTGAGAAACTGTCTCACGTTTTACTTTTTTGAGACACTAGTATCGGAGCCAAGCTTAGGCTATTCAGAAATTGACAAAATCACACTTTGGAGAGATCACGATTAACACCCTACCTTTGAGGAAACTGAAGTGTACTTCGTGGCAAAGAATAATAACCCGGTTTTAGGAGGGACAGAAGGCGGATGAGCCTTGATGGAGCAGAAGTGACCGGGGCGGGAGCACTCTAGAGCGTTGCTCTGGTTGAAGTCGCTATCCGGGGAAGCCTGGAACATCCTGAGGGTCTGCGGCCACTCGTCAACCAGCCTTGTCGCCTGGCCGGTCTCAGGCTTCTGGCAGTTCCCGCCTCCGTCTGTGCGACACCCGGGCCGACGTGAAGTTCGGAAACGTGAGCTGAGCGGCACTGACGGGCGCTCTGGGAAGAACTCGGCAAGGTTTTCCTTTCGCTTGGTCTACAGACCTGAAGAATGAGAATGCGAGTTTTCAAGGAAACGGATACATGGGTTAAGTCGCCGGTTTCAAAATCTCAAAATGGAGAAGACTTTTCCTTTAAACGCTGCGCTCTGCTCCCATCCTTCGCTGTTCAAGCGTTCGCAACCGGGCCACGAAATACTTTGCGTTGGTTTTCATTGCGGAGGCTTCTCTCGGGGGCCAGCGTTTTCGCCCCCTAACCTCATGCCGGGACTGGTTTCTTGGTTTCTGCTCTGGCGGGTGATTGGGTGCTGGGAGTCGAGGGGGCGGGATGCAGGAATTCGTCCGCAAGAGCGCTTGCGCGCGGCCTGGAGAGAGCGGAGGAAGGAGCGGGTGAGGCGCCGGAGTCCCCACTCGGCCAGGGTGAGGAGGCGAGAGGTTTGGGGCTTCTCCTCTCTGCCAGGCTCCGCAGTGTGTGCTCGCAGATACCATTTCCTTTTCTCCCGGGACTCGGAGCCCAGGCAGCGCTGCCTCGGTTTTCCTCAGAACAGGCCAGCCTGTCTCTCCTGGGGTGGCGCGCAGCCTGCCCGAAGAGAGCCTTCTGCTCTCGCCTGACCGCCATGCGGGCAGTCGGGGTGACCGCGTCCACGGGCCTCGGGGTTCTGAACACGCGGAGGCCAGAGGGATCCTGTCCTGAACCCCGAGGAGAGGCCCCGGGCCCCCTTGAACCTCCGCTGACTCGTGGCAGCGGGGACGATGACGGGAGGCGGATCGGGGCTCGTCCTTTATCCCCTGGGGGGTTGTGGAGAATGCAGGCGAGATGGATTTCTAGGCTGTATCTGAGGAACTAGCTGGCGTTGCGTTATTGGCTGGGGTGAAGGGGTTAGAGTCCACCAAATCTCTACTCAAGAGTTGCACAGATAGAATCACAGAATAGTAGAACTGGGAAATGCCTCAGAATAGTGGTTCTTAGCTTGTTTTGGAACACATAGGCTAGGGGTCAGGGTATAATTGGCTTCATAAGCTGTTGAATTACTCTTTTAACCATCCCTCCATCCCCAGGTCGAATTTGCCGTTTTTTTCCACTATTGCAAGGAAGTCCTCAGTTGATAACAGTGCATATCAGTCTCCCCTCTGTTTTCAGTTATTTTATTAGGATATAGTTCTGGGAATGAGAAATCCACGGACTTTCTCTTCAGAGAAACGCAGTCATGTACCAAGACTTCTGCATGCAATAGCAAGAGAGCACAGTCTCTGACTTCTGTCTCTGGATCCTAGATTAAGCATAGGTGGTTTAGAAGAGGTGGGGATTAATGTAGATCACCTCCTCTGTGTCAAATACTGGAGTTTAGGCACGTTCTATCCATTAACTTACTTAATTCTTAACTCAATGCCTGGCTAATTTTCGTCAAAACTCTATCGGGTAGATAATCTTATCTCCATTGCACAGATGAAGAAACAGACTGAGGTTCAGTGATTCACACAGTGGGACTCACACTTAGGCTTGCTTTACTCCAAAGCCCATCTTCTTTTCATTATACCCTTCTGACCTTTAAATCAGAATTATCAAGCACCTACTGTGTGCCAAGGCATTTTCTCCCTTACAACAGTTTTTCAATTAGGGATTATTACAGATGAGGATCTTAGTCTAGAGAAGTGAAGACATGATCAAGGAAACACATCTGAGTTGTGGGAACCTGATCTAGAACTCGTACTTCTACCTCCTGGTCCACAGCTTTGGCAGAGTAGGGATACAAATCCGGATTTGTCAGATTCCGAGACATGTTCTCAACCACTGTGATGGTTAAGACTAGGAAATTCTTTTACTTGCATTTGTTTTGTTGATACATTTAGGAATCCCCTTTTTATTTCTAGACTTCTGTCCTAGTCTAGTTGGGTATCTGGTTTTCTTTGAATGGCATTGTTTCAGTCTTGATTTTCATTTCTGCTGCAGTTAGGAATCTAAGTAAACAGGAAAGCATGACTCTTCAATATGGTCTGAATGTACAGTTGGTGGGGTGAAGATGAACTTTCCTTGTAAAGCTTGTCCATCATAGCTTGCTATAATGAATTCTGCAAGTATTTTTCAGCAGTTAAGTCTTCATTAAGATAAAGATGCCGATAATTCATAACGTATACTGAATCTGTGACTACATTCATTTTCTCAGATAGTAAATGGATTGAAAATATTTGCTGGGTTCATGGAAGAACATGTAACCTTTCAAAAAATAATCCTAATCGCTATGAACTGTATATGGTTAGGAGGCAAAGGAGAGTATTCTGAAAACTATTCTCAGCTCATTTGGCACTTCTATTTACTTTACGGAATTACTACCTTCTACAAAGTATTTACTGTCTTTTACACAGAATACTATATTTCTCACCATATTTTTTGAGATGTTTCAATCATATAGAAAATTAATAGACCAATGGGTAAGCCAACTTTCCAGAGTTGTTCAAACTTAATATTTTGCCATATTTACTTTATACCTTCTTTGCAAGTAACATTACTAGTATGCTGAATTTATTCTTTTTCTTTCCTAGACGTGTTGTTATACTTTTGTTACATATGTATGTATCCGTAAACAATATAGAGCATTACTTTACCTGTTTTTAAACTTTGTACAATGATATGATACTGTACCCATATTTGTTCAGAAGTGTTTTTAGTTGCTTAACATTATTTTTAAGAAGTAGCCTTATTGATTGTTCATCTATTTTAATTGCTGTGTGGTATTCCATTGTATGAATATACCAGAATTTTTTTATCCATTTTCCTTTTGACAGACATTTAAGTTGTTTACATTCTTTTGCAATTCTAAACAATGCTGCTATGAACTTTCTTATGCATGTTTCCTTATGTTCCTGTGGGAAAGCTTTTGGATATATACATAGGACTGGACTTCCTGGTGTTGGGTATCTTCAACTTTACTAGAAATTGTTAATATCTGTCCAAAGTGGTTGTAGCGATTTACACTCCCCCTAGCAGTATCCTCCATTAAGTTTTCATCCAAGATATTAGTGTACTCTAGTTTTAAAGAAATGACGGTGCTTGCATCATTAAGGCACAAATTGCTTTGTTCATTTCTTTTATGCTTATATGCTTTTAAGTCCAACATAATTTTAGGGAGAAAGATAAAGGAATAAGGTCTAGATTGAACTAAATACTAATTCTCCCTTCTGCTATTGCTATGTTCCCTCAAGTACAACCTTACTTCTTGTTGTGTTTGTACTTGTGATGGAGACAGACCCTAATGAAGTAAATTGTTTACTGATTTTTTTATTGTTTTTGTGTCAATAGATTGTCCGAGGATTAAAAAGTAAGCAGCATTGTTTGTTGGAGAGCCCTACAGAAAGTGGGAAAAGCTTAGTCTTACTTTGTGCTGCTTTAGCGTGACAACAGTCTCTTCTTCGTGGTAAGTATTTGGTTGATATATTCAGCTTGATTATTGGGACTTGAAAAAAATATAATAAAGTACTTTTTATCCAGAATGATTCATTTAAAGAAATAGCAGTAACTAAGAATATACTTTTGGTCTTTCTTTTAATCCTCCCTGCTTGATATTTTAATGTCTCAATATAAACGAATACTCAAGTGGTTGTGCCTTTATTACATTATTAATCTTTGACTATTAACTATAAAACTCTTGGAAGAAACCGACCCTCCTTTATGTGAACTTGGAGACAGAGGCCAAGGTGAAGCCTTGGTGCCCCTCCACACTAGTGAGCTGCAGAAGGGCTGCAGAGTCCTGTGAATCTTTGGCGCCCCTCCTGGCTCCCTCCGGAGTTGGCATTGCCTGCACAGAGGAGCCCAGCTCCTTACAACGTCATGCTGACGTCACTCATCCAGGCCTGTTTTGAGTGGTGGTCTGTGCTACCTGTCACCCCTTCTTGTTATTCTTCCATCTCTAAGTTTGTGCCTTAGGTTCATGTGACACCAGCCCACAGAGGTAATAGATATTATGTCATATACACTGGGCGACATCTCTAGGAAGTAGATTCTAGCCTGATCCCCATGGTGCAGGTTTAGAGACTGGGGAGGACCTGAGAGGTACAGGGACTTTCTCAGGATGAAGAACTGGTAAGAAAAAGGAGGTCTGCATTCATCTCTGTCTCCTCAAAGCTAGGACCCGACTTAGGGTTCCAGGGATCTGTGGCTAGGGCTGTGTAGGCTCCTTGTGTACAGCTCAGGAGATGACATGGGGGAGGATGGTTAGCAGCCAGGGCACAGGGGGCAGCTCTGGACAAGTCTGATTGAGGGAAGGGGCCTAGGTAAAGGAGTCTTGAAAAAAGACCTCACTTCCTTGGTCATAGACCTCAAAAGATCTTAGAACTCTGGTAACCAGGCACCCACAGCCCCCCATCCAGCTCACTTGACTGGAGACAGTCAACAGGAAAAAATATTTTGTTGTTGTATCCCAACTTTTGGAGGATCTAGGCACAAAAAAACCCAGAAAGAGAAAATTTTTGGTCGTTGCCGACGTTGGCTCAGCCCTCATCCCCGACGCCTCTGGGTGTCTGGCAGGAGGCAGTGAAGGGTAACACGGGGCAGCCCAGGAAAGGCTAGTGCAGGCCAGGTCACAACTGTGATCCCACCTGATCAGCCCCACACCCCTTGTCCCTCATCTTGTGTGTGTGTGTGTCTGTGTGTGTTTGTGTGGAGGGGAGAAGGCAGGGTATGAGGGGCAGGCCATTCCTGGGCAGGAGCTGCTTGTTAGGTGTCGGAAGTGTGGTGGGCCTGTCATGTTCATAGCCCAGGTCATGGCTGGCAGCATGAGAAGGTGAGCTCCTCTACTCTTATGTTACTGAGCCATAGAGGTTTCATCTCTTTTCCTGCCTGACCATAGTTCTTTGCAGGGATGTCCCTCTGTGCCTGAACTGAGGAGCAGACTTTCTCTTGGGGGATGACCCCAGTGGCAGTGTGCAGGCAGCCCCTGATTCCTTCAGGCCCAGCTCTGGAGCAGTCTTTGCAGATCTCCAGTAAGAAGATCATCGAGGAGCTGCCCAATGGTTTCAATTTCACCAACTCACTAAGCAAGGGGAAGGTGCCTGAGGCCACAAACACCATCCAGTGCTGCTCTGAGATGAGAACAGGAACAGAGGGTCTCCACACTCAGGACCTTGAGATGACCAGGTTGGACTAGAACTAGGGAGTGACCAGACTGGGGCTGTCCCTTTTTCAAGCTAAAGGGGATGTACATGCAGGTAACCTTGCCTGTTTCGGAGCTGAGCTGCCATGACCCTCTTACCCTTGCCTGATGTGAGCTTCTGGAGGCCACTGAGGCAGAGGCAGAGGGTAAGGGGGACTGCAGGCTGGATATTCCTGGAAGGGAAGTGGGATTTTTCCTTTGTTCAGAAGGACACATGGAAAGTCAGCTATGTGGGTGAATCTTTCTCTTTATCCCACTGTAGCGCCAGCTGCAGAGCTCCAGTCAGTGGCAGAAGCAGAGCAGTGGGCAGTGGTGGAGGTAGAGCTGGCTCCAGCTCTGTTGACAACACCCCTTCTAGCGTTGGAGCCAGAGTCACCTCCATCAGCAGTGTTGGAGCTAAAGCAAGGGCCAAGATTGGCTCCAGCAGGAGTGGGAGCTGCTGAGCTGGAGTCACCTGGATCATCATTTCTAGTGGGAAGTCCGTCTCCACCTGTGGCTGTTAAGGAGCATGAGAAGAAGCCCAACCTCACGGCCTTCTCTCCTAAGCAGGTGGTAGAGCAGTTGACCGTGATGGATGCAGTGAGCAGCTGGGCTCTCAGGGCGGGGTGGAACAGGCCTTCCCTCTGCCATCGTTGCCCCAGTTCTGATCCAGACTCCCATGATCTGGGCCCAAATCCCAGCTCCACCCCTTACCAACCATATGACCTGGGCAACTCCCGGAACCCTCAAGCCTTTGCTGTCCACATGCAGACCGTAGAGGTGGACACTAACAGGACCTGCTCCACAGAGTGCCTGTGCTGGCTCCATGAGGTAGAAGAGATGGAAAGCTGGGCAGGGCCTGGCCCATCAGTGGTGGAGGGGAGCTCAGTGTGTGCAGCCAGGTCTACGGTGGCCCAGCCGTCTCCTCAGGAGGCTCAACAGCCTCAGGACTTGACACCTGATGTGTGCTTCACTACAAGGGTGACAGACAAGGCCAGTGGTTGTAGCTGCCACGGGGGAATGTGCATCAGAATGGAGAGTGGGACCAGAGTGGAGATCAGGGTGGTGGCAGATGCCCCCTTGGGATGAGCAGAGTTGAGCCATCATCTGGAGCTTGGAGTTAGCCAGGACGGGCTGGGTGCAAATACCCCTCTCCCTTCCCTACCGTGATTGGGCCCTGGGTCATCCTGTGTTGGGTACCCTCGGTGGACAGAGAAGAAAACCCAGGGACTCTCACAAGGCTCAGACCACATCCTGAGCTTCCTGAGCTCTAGCTGTAAACTGTGAAAACTGTGTGGGACTTTAGTGGCTGTGGACACAGAGGTGGCCTGTGGCAGGGCTGGATGACACTTCCCCTGTCCCCCAGGAGCTCTTCTGGAAGGTGGTGCCCTCTCAGTGCCTGGGATCCACCTGGCACAAGAAGAATAAGCCTGGCAGTGAGCACTAGACACCCACCATCCAGGCCACCATCGACCAGTTCAGAAGGGTGGCCAGCCTCGTCATCACCACCTGCCTCGGTGACGCGAGCATGACAGCCCAGTACAGGGCGAGGGTGGTAGAGCACTGGGTCCAGGTGGCCCAGGTGTACCGTGGGAGGCCCAGTGGAGCCCCTCTCTGGAGACTTGGGAACTGCCTCTCCACCTTTATCAGCTCCCAGGATTGAAGTGTGTGGTCTAAGCTCCTGCAAGTCCCTAGGCCCTTCCTGCCAGAGGCCCCGCTGACCTTGATTCCAGGTCCCAGTGGGAGGATGCTCACTTCCTACCTGGCTCCTTCCCTGGGTTGAGCTAAACTCCTCCTCCTTGTGAGTGTTACTTTCTGGGTCCTAAATGTCCTTCTGGGGCTCCCTGAGAATCTGTCTCATCCAGGAGGGGAGATGTAAATAGAAGGGGACTGAAGCTAGAGCAAGCGGGGCTCCAGTGCCCAACCTCACACCTCATTCTCTTCCCTTCCCCAGGAGTGTGAGATCTGGAAGAACTTCTCCTCGTCCCGCACTTTCATCTCTGCTCTGCAGAAAACCTCCACAAGCCACCTGAAGAACACATGGGGGTAAGTTTCCCTGTGGGTAGGCCTCTCTGCATAGGAGGACCAGGATGGATGGGGGATCTCCTGTATGTCTGCCATTGGTGCCTCAGTCAGCCGGGAACTCCTGGGAGGCAGCAAATGATGGGGACAGGGCCTGGGAGTGGGTAGTTGGTCTCTAAGTCTCCTGGTGTCCTTAGTGAACCAGTTCTGCTTCAGGACTCGGTTTCCCTAAATGTCAGCTATTGGGTTGAGCCACATTGGAGATTTTCAAGTGTTTATAGCAACAGAACTCTATGGTCAGTTGAAATTCATAGTGGTCAAAACAGAGCTGCTCTGTAGAGCTGGAGAGTGGAGACCCCAGTGACCAACAGGAGAGCCCCCTCCCAGTCCCATGAGACCTTAGTGCTCAGAGGAGCCCAGTGAGAACACTCCTCCAGGCAGGTTGAATCTCTTGGGTTGTCAAAGAAAAGGGATTTGCACTCAGACCCCTCACATTATCCCTAAATTTATCCTTCCCTCTTTCCCCTCCCCTAAGGTAAAGCTCTGAAAAACTTAAGGAGCTCTATAGCCAAGATGAGTCCTTGAGCAGAGAACTGATGACCAAGATAGAGTGGAGGCTGCGGGTCTGGAAAAAGAGGAAGGGGGAGAGGGGCAGGGTTACTGGGCAGGCTGTGGTTTTGATAGTTTCTCACTTGAACTTTCTCTGAAACATTACAGTCTATCTTGTCCAGGTTAACAAGCAGAGGGATCTGTTCAGCTCATGGGCAGCAGGGTGCCATTTTTGGGCAGGAGGCCCTGGTCATGGGACACAGTGGTGTTGGTTGGGCTGTTCCAGGAGGAGTGGCTGAGCTGGTGCCATCAGCAGGTCTCTGGCTTCCATGCACGTCCATCCTGCTGGATGTAGCTTCTTCCAAGCTGTTGCGGTGGGTTTAGCCCTCAGCCTTAACCTGTCCTCAGGAAGCCAGGCCCCTGCTGCTCCTTCTGTCTTCACCACGTCTCCAAGGGGAGGACACCCTGCCTGTCCCAGGGACATGCATGGCAGAGGATTCCCATGGTCCAGGTGGACAAACAGGCTGCTCATCATTGGGCCTGAACGGCTAGACCAGAGACAGATGTGTGTGCTTTCGGGGACCACCCCCGGACCCTTAGAGCAGTCACTCGAGTCAACCACAAGAGTCTCATCTGAGTGCCTGGTTGGCAATGACATATGCCTCCAGGGGCTTATGAGAAGCATCTAGGCAACTCATGGATTCTTAGTGGATCCTGCTGAAAGGACGTTAGGAGCTTCACGTAAATGAGGAAGCAAAGCGTCCTGTCACCACCTTCCCTGTGGATCAGAGGTGGCACATTGGGGGTTCAGTTCCTGAGTGGATAAAGAAAGAGTTCAGGGCAGGGGAATGTCCTGAGGGGTTCCTTGGGGAGGAGAAGGCTTTGGCATGGCCTCTGGCCAAGCCTGGGGGCCAGACACTCCACGAGACTGGGGCAGGCAGGAGCCATGCAACCAGACGCCCAAGACACCCCGTCCTCTCCACTGCTCGGCCCAGGACCAAGCTGTGAGAGCTCAGAGGACAGGACTGTTGTCAGTGGTGGGGCTGCGGGTTAGGTGAGGATGTGGGAACAGGGCATCTGGCTGGGAGGGGCAAGCGGCCTCTCCTCTTTGTGCCCCTGAGCAACTCACTGCCCCTGTTTGGTTCTCTGACTCCTCATCAGGGAAGGGAGGGATGGTGATTGTGTGGTGCAGGCCTCACAGGGTGGTGATGAGTTAAGAGGGTGGACAGGACTGTGGGAGCTTTCTGCCTGCTCCACCTGGAGGAGTGAGGGCGAGCACAATGATGACAGTCATGTGACACTGAGTCATCAGGAGTACTTGTGTGGTAGCTGGAGTTCTCACACCTTCCATATGAGAAAACAGGCTCAGGGAGGCCAGACAGAAAGCCCAAGCTCACACCCAGAGTGAAAGTTGGAGCTGGGCTTGTTCTAGAATCACAACATCTTGGAGGATGTATTGGCATTGGTACCAGTTGACTCGAGTCAGATGTCCAGGTTCGGAGGCCAGTGGTGCTGGAGAGAAATGGGGTGAGGGGAGTATGGCCCGTTGACACTCTCCTCGACCCTGGCAGGAGGGGCCCTCCACGTTTACCCCCCCGCAGATCAGCCCCAATAGAGTGCAGGAGAAGCAGCAGCAGCAGCAGGTGAGTGTGCCTGTGGGGGAGGGGCTCTGCCCTCCCAGCTGGAGGCCTCAAATCAAGAGAGGACGGTCCTTCCTCTTGCTGCCACAGTGCCTGAATCCCCCAGTAGAAGTGACCAGGAGGAGGGCCTGGGAGATCTGGTGCAGGATGGTTGTTGTGGGGAGGACCAGGGACCGCATACCCTGTGATTTGCCAGAAGCCTCCCCTGGGAGGTGAGGAGGAGGAGTGTGGTGTTCTTGGGGTGTGAAGGGAGGAGGAATTGAGGGGAGGCTGCTAAGGGTCCTAGGCTGCTCCCCGTGGGAACCCTGGGGTGGGCCAGGAGGCTGAGGGTGAGGACTTTTCAGGGGAGGGTCTGCAGGGGGCCGACTTGAGAGCAAGGACTCATCCCACCCATACTCTGATGTCACAGAGTGTCATCCCCTATATTGGCACTTTCCTTGGTCACCTGCTGATGCTGCACCTGCTGATGGGTGATAATCTCGAGGTGAGTGCACCTGAGGACCAAGCATTGAGGCCCAGGATCCTGAGCATTGGGATGTGGGAGCCCCTGAACTGAGCTCTGAGCTCTCAGCACTTGGTACATCTCTCCTGAGAGCCTCACAGCTGCCTCTGGGAGCTGGGGCATCAGGCACATCTTAGGGATGAGTGAACAGAGGTTCCACCTGAGACACCCATTCCGGTTCCCCAGGCTGGGGAAGCTCAGAGTTGCCTGATGGCACAGCTGCGTGAGGTTTTATCTGAGCTGGACTCAGCCTCTCCCTCCCATGCTGCCCGTGGAGGGAGAGAGGATTCGGGCCCCTCCAAGTCAGGCAGCACATAAGTGGCTGAGCAGTCCCCTCTGCCTGAGGCCTCAGACTCCAAGTCTGTCATCAGAGAGGGTTGTGCTGCCACGTCCCTTAGCCTCTCCCCCATGTCCCCCTTCTCTGGATCCCAGAGCCAGGCCTAGGTCCAAGTCCTGTTTTCTCTGCATGCCCGGCCCCCTCTGGGGACCTGGCAGTAGTGCAACATGAGAAGGGGTGGGCATAGGGGGCTAGTCAGGCTAGGGGGCTCTGTCTGATGGACTCTGGCTGTCTGCCTTCCAGGAGAATGAGATCAACCTGACAAGAGGACTGAAGTGAACAGCTGCCGCACCCCCTTCAGGGGAGGGGAAGGAGGAGGAATTCAGAGACCCTCTGGACAGAACAGTCCCTGGCTCCACCCCCTGTATCTTACATTGAGTGGACGAGTTTGATAACAGAGAAGTGGGAGACCCATCCAGTTGGCAGGTGGGTTGAGAGGAGGATGGCATCAAGGAGAAAATCCTGGAGGAGGCGCTGCTTATTCCCATTCTGAGAACAGGTAAAACCTGGTAGGAACTGGAGGGAAGGACAGTTCCCAGGACTGGTCCCTGCCCCACCCCTGACACCCGACAAGGCCCATGCAGCATCCCTCACCCAGGCCCTAACTTCAGCCTCTCATTCCCTCTGGTCCCAGGAATACCCAGTCATGAGGGAGATCCTGCTGCTCCAGGTGGCCACAAAGAATTACAACCTAGAGCCCGAGGAGCGATTTGGGGCCTGGTTCCAGGACATGGAGCTGCTCAAGGAGAATGATAGGTGAGGCCGGACAGGAGTTGGATAAGGGCAGGGGTGGACTCTCCCTGTTGGCCAGTCCAGAGATCCTGTCTCCGTGGCCCCCCACTCAGCCCCAGGCCTTATTGCATGGCGACCTCTGGGACACTCAGACTCCAGCTGCTGGGCAGGCAGTGAGGGGACACCTGAGGTGTGGTTTCTCTTAGGTTCACAGGAGCCTCTCTGTCCTGGAGCTACAGCCTGTCCTGCGAGCTGGACCCCCAGACCTAGTTGGCCAGCAGAATACTCAAGGCGAAGAAGAACCCGCCATCATCAAGGTCAGGGGTGAGTGAGTGTCTGGGCCGGGGTGACTGACTTCTATAGGTTCAGTTAGGCTTCGGGCTAAGCATGGCCTTGGGTAGTCGAACAGCTGGCACTGGGATCCCAGCTGCACTACTGAGCAGTCCTGTGATTGGGGTGACTCTCTTCAGCTTCCTGAGACTCCATTTCCCCCTCTGTGAAATAGGTGATACTAAATGATCGCTCGAGTGGCAGGGACAAATGGGGTACTGGTGGCTGACAGCACTGAGCACAGGGTCTGGAGCACCCAGTGCAGTGGGGACAGGGTGGGGGCCATGATTCTTCCAGGCCACCATGATAACCCGACTCTTCTACTCAGTCCCCAGGCCCCAACAGTGAGCCCCATACCAGTGGCCGATCACAGCCCCATCCTCAGCAGCGGGGACACAGCTGGGAGGCTTGGGATACACTGGGCCAGCTCCTCCCACCTGATGGGAAGGGGAGCATTGTAAGCTGATTCCTGCGACCCCTGACGCCCAAGAGAGAGGGGACACACCCACCTTAGCTCCCTGATATCTCTACCCCAGCAACTATTCACCCACTGGGGAGGCACAGAAGTTATTTGTTGTAAACAATAAATGCCATATTTGAATATTATATTAAAGTCCTGTTCCCTTTACAGTCTGGGAGTTGTGGTGTGGTTCTCTCGCTTTCTGTAGGCATGTAAGTGAGACACTGAATCTCACATTTCTCCTTGAATCACGAACTCTTCCGGGTCATCAGCTTATTTTATGTGGGAGAAGGGAGAAGGGCCAGCCCCTTCCCTGGCTAGTGGGGACACCCCCAAATCCCCCTAATTCCGAAGACCAGTTCATTTCAGTATCATTCAACTCCTCCAGGAGCAGACATGGCCCCCCGCCCGTTCTCTTGGGATTTAAATGTTGAAGGTACTTTCACAGGCAGAGCAACAACCACTGAAATGTGGGTGTCTTTAAAACAGCACTACCCAGGACCATGTCGTGCCACAGGCAGGGGCTGCCTTTCTACATTCTTGAGGAACAGGGAACATTTTCTGCTTCTCTTGTTGAGATTTCTTTTGACTAAATTTTAGGAACTTGTAGTTTTCTAGTTCAATCTCTGGAATTGCATCAGCTCTAAGTGGGGAAAACAATGTAAAAAGATCAAAACGTGCACTTGGAGAGGACAAGGCCCAAGGAAGCTCATTTGCAAATGGACTAAAGACAGGAAGGATCTAGCTCCTGAGGCCCCTCTAGGGGCTCCCTGTTCACCCCTGACCTGGATTTGAATCCTGCTGTGATCCTTGTCCAAGACTCTGAATTCCTTTTCCTGCTTGTTTTGTATCCAGGCGGAAAGATTTGTGATGCAGCTTTTAAGGCTACTGCTGGGCCTCGTTCCATAAACATGACTGCTCCCTGTGAACTAGGATTTTCAGCACCCCTGCCTTCCTTAAGCAATTCCCTTTAGGGCAGAAATTCCCTAGAAGGTCCCAAGCCTCCTCTCTGGCTTGGCCAGAGGATCCCCGGTGAGCTCTAATTTGACAGTATAAGGGACCATAATCCTGGCCAGTGAGTGACTCTACACTGGCCCTTGCTGTCCAAGGTGACATCTGAGCCCGTGTCGTTCTTAGGTCCGTGATCTTGGACAATCCTCCAGTTTACATACTAAGTGTTGGTGTTACCAACTCGTCCAAATGGGGCAATTGGGCCCAAGCCCTTAAAATGTGTCACCCCTGGGTGGTTGTGTTTTTTTCCCCAATCCTGTGCTGTGGTTACATTATCACAACCTCCTGGGTGTGAAGACTGTTTGGAGCTTTGAAAGACGAGGTATGACAGGGGTGTGGGGGGCTCCAGCAGGGAATGCCACTGAACTGATGGTCCATGGACGTGCATGAACACAGCCTTATCAATTAAAATACTGAAATGCTTCCCATCTGGTGCTGAACAGACACTGCTCTGAGCTCACACAGAGAACCCACCCCATGACTAGGAGATTTCAAATGGTTACCAAGTGGCATTTTGAACCTCATCACTTGGGAACACCCTGTAAGACAAGGGACAGATGAATCGCTTGGCACTTGTGAGGTATCCCCTCCTTTCTGATGGCTGCAAGTGTCACCCAGACACACAGGCTGCACTCTGCCAGGGAAGCCTTGTCAGAACAGCCAGAATTTGAGGATGAACCCTGGTTCCCGTCATCTCAAGACCTTCCTGACATGGCACAGCCACCCAGGAAAGTGATTTGGTAATGGAAATACTGGGAAGGCCGTACTTTCCCTCCAAAGAGAAAGAGAAGTGCCAACAGTGAAAGCTTGATCCCTCAAATAGACAACTAAATCCCAACAAGCAGTGGTTTCTTTCAGCATTACTGATGCTGAAAAGTTCTCTTTCGGTAATAGCACGATCCCCCAACTGCCATGTCCATTTCCATGAATCACATTTCCAACACATATGGATCTAAAAAACTGTGGGAAATCTGGTATTTCCTTAGATGCAACTCTGAATTGGCATGCAACAGAGAACAGAAAAATGGAGACCTAGAAGTAAATATCTAATTTGAGAACGTAGACACAAAAGTGATTTGAAATAATATTTTGGAGTCTATTGGAATATTACACAAAAAGAATAATCCACTTTATGTAGGTTTTACTGTGACTGTGATGGGAAAAGCTGAATCATCCCGTGACGTTGATAACTGGCTGCTGACTTTAAAATACAAATAAATATTGTACATAGTAAAGGAAAATGAGAAAACAGCATGAAAAAGGAAGATCTTTCTCTCCTCACCTGCAACTCAACCTCTCACCTCAGAAAGAAACCTCTATCTATATTTTCTATGTCACGCAGCAGAGTTTAATACAAGAAAAGTATTGGTATATTTTAAAAGTTCAAGAGCTCAAAGCAAGGAAACATTAGGGACGCAGCCATGAGACCTCACTGAGGTACCTGCTCCATTTCATCTGCTGTCAGGATGGCCTTCTTGGCCCCTCACTTTCTCTGCCTCACTAGCAAGTCTGTCCGCCATCAGTGCTATCACCAGTATCGCTCCTGTGCTCTTCACTGCCCTTTCCTCCTTCCTGATACCTTCTTCAGTCGTCAGAAATTGTTGGCAGTCGAGCTGTGGAATGCCCATAGCAGCTCCTGGAATCATCTCTGCCAAATCTGAAGACCAGCAGGAGTGCTCAAGGGACCTGGAATGCAGACCACCTGCGAGCACACCTGGCAGGGATTCACCTGTGTGACTAGGTGCAAGTTTTTGCAATGCTTTGGCCAGATTGAAAGGACTTACGAGTTGTCCTGCACTACTGCAGGCCTGGAGTCCTTGCGGTCTCTCGGCCCAGCAGACTTGGTGGGGCTGGTCCAAGGAATCCTCCCAGAGACCCGTCATTGCCAGCATGTGATGGCATTCTAGTCATCGTCCTCTTGAATATGTCACTGGACATCCTCAAAGGCATGGAGATGCTTAAACCAGGCTATGGTTTGGACTGGTTTTCACAGTTATGCTCCTTCCTCTGCGAAGACATGACTGTCATCCTTCTTATCATCCTTCTTTTCCTCTTATCCTACAAAAACCAATCATGAAAGTGGGTCAAATGATAAAAGAAGCCTGCCTTTTTAGGACAATTATCCTGGCTGTTTTGTACTTCCACCCCCTCTCTATCCTCTGGGGATAGATCTGACCTGTGTCCTGGGATGTCATCAGGCAGATTTGCATCAAGAACAGAAAGCTCAAGGTCAAAATTCAAGGCTACTCCAGATCATTTCTCCCCCTCCATCCTGTTAACACCCCCTCCTTGTTTGAGTGTGATTCTATTCTCTTCTTGTCCTTGTCACTCTCAACCGCACAAGTCCTGGCACTCCCACTCAGGACAGTCAGTCCCCAGTCCTTACTAAAACCCAAATCTTACCATTTCTGTGTTTTCTGTCTACTCATTTGCTTAATCCATTGACCACTTGTTGTTCATAGAGGTTAAATCAATAGTGATATTATCAACCACCCCCTGTTAACGACTTCCTCCAATCTCGCAGATGTTCACATAATCCTAGTGGTTATGTTCAAAAGTAAATAATTCAGAAAACATATTCACCCACCACAAATTCCTGTTCCCTAATATTTTTATTCAAACACTCATACAGTAGATACCTGTCCCTCAAGATCAGAAGTAATGCCAGATCACCAATCCTCACCTTAATTTCCTCCTACACCTATCTAATCCTGGATTCCATGGACTACGATCACAATAATTTCCTTGGAAATATAAAAAATTCCTTACCACTTATTTATTTTGTAAACCTCCAAACCCAGAAGATCCCGATTATCTGCCATGCCGCAGCTACTGCTGGTCTTATAACAAGCTGAAGAAAAAGCACGAAACATGACCTTTTGGTACCACTGTAAACACAAAACCGTCTGCATCAACTGGGAAGCACCCATAACGCCTGGAAATTGTGTTCTCCTTTTTTTCTGTTGGCTCAATAACAAAAAGACAAGTCAATTTAAAATGTGGGCAAGAGATCATAATAGACTTTTTCCAATGAAGATATACAAGTGGCCAACAGGTGTATGAAAAGGTGTTTGGCATCGTTAATCATCAGGGAATGCAAATCAAAACCACAATGAGGTATCACTTCACACTTGTTAAGATGGCGATAATCAAAAAAACTAAAGATGACAAATATTGGTGAAGATGTGGAGAAAAGGAAACCTTGTGGGAATATAAACTAGTACAGCCATTATGGAAAACAGTATGGAGGTTCCTGCAAAAAAGAAAACTAGCATATGATCCAGCAATCCCACTTCTGGTGTATACCCACAGGAATTGAAATCAGGGTCTCAAAGAGATATCTGTACTCTAATGTTCATTGCAGCTAATTCACAATAGCGAAGATATGGAAGTAACCTAAACGTCATTGATGGATGAATGGATAAAGAAATGGAATATTCGTCAACCTTGAAAAAAGAAGGAATTCCTGCCATTTTTGACAACATGAGGGACCTAGAAGATATTATGCTAAGTGAAATAAGACAGACAGAGAAAGGCAAATACTTATATGTGGAATGTAAAATTGTCAAACTCATACAAGCAGAGGCTAGAATGGTGGTTGCCAGGGGCTGGAGGGATGGGGAAATGGGGAGCTGATTATCAAAGGATACAAAGTTTCAGTTATCAAGATAAATAAGTTCTGGAGATGTAGGATATTGCGTAGTGCCTTCAGCTAACAAAACTCTATTGCATACATCACATTTGCTACTTGAGTAGATACTAAGAGTTCTTACCACAGAATGATAGTAATAAAGGAGGTGAGAGAAAACTTTGGAAGGTGATGAATTTGTTTGTGGTCTTGATGGTGATGAGAGTCTCAAGGGTGTATACTTATGTCCAAATTCATCAAGCTGTATATAGAAAAATATGACACCATCGTTGATTCTTCTGCACCTTGAAATATGCCATGTCCTCATAACAAGAGAAAAATATTTGTAACTATGTATAGACGAATGTTAACTGGACTTATTGTGGTGATCATTTCAATATATACTCAAACATTGAATCATTACGTTGTACCCATGAAACTGAGATAATGTTGTATGTCAACTTTACCTCAATAAAAAAAAACACAACAGACAAAACCATTTGAATATTGTAAATGAGTTCAGTGAATCCCTGAAAGTGCCCCATTCCCATATGAGAGTTAAAGGAAGCAGAGAGGATGAAGTAAATGGAAGAAAGTTGTATAAAACAGTATTCAAATTAAAATCATTTAAGTTGCTATCAGCTCTTTGTGGCAAAGTTCTGTGCGCACTAATCTTCTTTCACATTTTTCCTGGAAATCATACTTTCAGATCCAACCCATAACAGTTTCATCATTTGCTCTAATAAGACAATTTCAACTTAATAAATAAAACCAACAGCATCCCTTATGTATGAATAAAGTTAGTGAACTTTACAGAGAAAAGAGCATGTTTGCACAATCTCAATAAAGGAAACAGAAGAACTGAATGATGATCAAGTCTCATTCAAGCTTATCTTTGAAAGTCAGTAAGACCAGGTTATCTTTTCAAGGATGTGTGTAGAGCTGTCAGCCCTGGGAGATAGAAATAGTGGCCTACTCTGGAACAAAGGGCAGGCTTGCTTACTGCCCAGGATAATAAAAATAACACCCTCCAGGACAAAGGTTAGCAGACATCCTGCCCCTTATCAAAGATTTGAGTTCCTTAGGCTCTGAGATCTTGCAACCCTCTGCATGTCACCTGGCCCACTGTGTATCACCCTGTAGGAAGTGAGATTTAGTGAGCCGGTGCAGATGATGATGCTCTGGCCACTGCTATTGCTGTGTCATTGAGTCCTTTGTCTCTGACCCATGGGTCTTGTGTCTTTTGTCAGCATCTGCTAAACCATTGTAGGCTAACTTATTAGCTTGCAGGTAAGGTAAAATATCAGACCTTTCACAGTTCCCGACAAGCCCTTAAAATAACTAGTAGTCTTAGGAACAGAGAGCTATCCAGAACAATATGCATGGATGGTCTTCATAGAAGACTTCATGCAACCAAAACTTTAATAAGTCTCTCTAATCTCCTTTATTTCTACCCCAATTAGAAGGAGAGGCACCAAGCTATTACAGACCTAGGGCTTGTGCAAGCCACCTGGAGACGTAGTGACCAGAAACTTCCCATGGGGAGCAAAGACAGATGGGCATATTTCCAAAATGGACCCATATGCCTCCCTATCATCCAAAAGACAGTACATTATCTTAATTTATGATGATTTGAGTCATTAAAATCTTGTGATGGGCCAAAGATACACTTCTAAGAGGAATGAGGCACATAGCAGTTGTAAGCAGATTAACACGCTTGGGGAATATCAAACGCCGAACTAAACGCAGTGTTCTAATCAATTATAAGGTAAAACAAATTTAATAAGGTCAATTAAATGATATTTAACGGTATCCTTGATTATTACTCTGCAATAATGAACAAGAAACTCATGTAGATAACTACAATTGGTCTTACTTTAAAATATGGTAGTCAGGACTGTTTGAGATAAACTGGAGATAAGGAAAGGGAGAAATAGATAAAAGTTAGCTGCTCTGAAGCCACTGTCAAGACACCTGGATCTACATGTAACCCAGGAGATCGAGGCAGACGGCTGTGTACCTAGATCCTCCTGCACTGTGGTTCTTAGGGATGTCACGGAGCTGAAGCAGCTTCCTGAATCGTGTTTACACGTCCATGTGTACAATACCCCTGACCATAGGGATGAACCACCATTCAATCATCTCTTACACCCCCCTAATTAACAATTAGGTTTCAAAATCATTGTATCATTACATGATCATTTATTCCTCAAACCTGTGGGATGCCGAGCTAAAAGAAAATTATATTTCAATGATTTCTTTTCTTTGAAGGACCAAGATGTTCTTTCACATTTGGAATCCGGGTTAGAAGATAAATCCATCAAATCAATGGAAACAACTGAAGAAATGGACAGAGGGATACTTCATTCATATATACACAGTTTGCAGTGTGGCAAAACTAGAGTTATATTTTTAAAAATTAGAATTTTTTGAAATTTTATAGATATTAAAGACTTTGTTCTGCTTATACTCCCTTTGGTTTACCAAACCAAACACACTCTTTAATGGGCGTTTCTAGTATTGAGTGCTAATAACTGCAACTTTTTTAAATTCTTATTTTTCCCAGCTCAAAGACCAAGGGCAGAGGTCATCAAGAGGTCAAGTCTAATCTACCTACAGATGTGGCAGGATTAACTATGGATGTTCAAGCCAGACATTGCCAGCAGAACCACATCTCTTCACCCATAGGTGAGGTTTTACAAGTAATGAGAGGGACTGAAGGATATCAAAGGAAATTCTTTATTAAGAACCAAAGTTATAGATTCCTATCTTGGGTTCATTACTTTGAATTTTTGAACCAAATCATATATATCGATTGGACCATGTTCAATTCTATGATCTTTAGAAGATGCAGCCTATAGGTGAAGAGAAATAAATACAACACCAATATCTTACACTCTCTGAAGCACAACTGAGAGCCCCTGGAGTCAGAAGTTTTCAAGACAAGAAAACGTCATCCTTCATTTGAACAGAAAGAGTAGAGGCTATTCAAAGATTCAACTTTAAATTGTTAACATGACTTGTTAGAATGTGATGGAGCAAGCATAATACCTTCTAAGTTTCATGATTTTTCTCCAGAATACTGAGATGGATGACCTTGAAGTGCAGCTTCCCCATACATGTCGTTATTCAGTGATAAAATTAATTTCCCTATAAAATAATTACCACAAAATTGTTACAAATATATCATAGTCTCTGACTAAAAGGAAACAAAGCAAATCGAGGAGTTGAAAGCAGTGTAATAAATTCCACACAAGGATCTTATAGCAGCATTATGTATAATAGTGAAACTGGATGTAATCCCTTTGCTATCAAAGAAGATATAAACAGATCATGGTATGCCTATTCTTTGGAATACCTCTAAAACTTCTAAAAAGGTAAGTTAAAATGATGTGCACTGATAAGGAGAGAGGTCTATGATATATGGCTTGGGAAACAACAAATTGAAAAACGATGTAGTTATGTAATTTATGTTTAAAAAAAAACTTTGTGTATTTACAAATTCATAGGAAATTTCCAGAAGAATAAGTCACAACCTCTTAACAATAGTTCCTTCTGAGTAGGAGAGTGAGTTTTCAGGGAAGGGGATGAAAGGGGAATGTTTCACTTTACATAGATCAGTGCAATTTGACTTTTTTTACAGTGTGTACTTGTTTCATAGTTAGAAAAATGAGTGATGTGACCGTTTGGTGCAGGGCAACAGTATGATGTTCACCAGTCTCTGTTCTCTATGTTACTGCACAGCATGGACTGTAGGAGAAAGCCCAGAGGAGCAATGAAGACAAAGAAGACATGACACCTGCAAAAAGTCAGTGGAGTATTTCTCCATAAGATACCTTCCAGGTGAGTGACGGTCAGTATCTTCCACTGCTTCAGCTCTCGCCATGAACCTAGAACATGCCCAGGGTAAGCCGGAGGACCATGCCCGCTAGTCCACTCCCTGCCCGGAGCCTGTTTGTGCAGGGTGACTGCCATCAAGCAGACAATGGACTCAGGATGGAGCGTGTGCCTTTGGGAAGGCTGGCAGAGAGGCATAAAGTGGAACACCAGCTAAGTGCACACACCTGAGAGGCGGAGCTCCAGGTGGAGACACAAAATGTACCAAGAAACTGTGAAGTGAAGGAAGCTACTCCATCTCTCTGAGCTTCAGTGTCTCCCCTGTAATGTGTGGATCACAGGTCTACTTCACAGAGCTGTTGGGGAAGATACATAAAAGTTCCTGTGACAGCCAGTGTCACATTATTAACAAAGTCATATCCGACTTCAAAATAATCGATGAAAAGAATAATGTTAATGAGACCAAAGACGGGATGCTCAACTTCGTAAGCAGCCCCAGCAGCATGAGAATGAGAGGAGCTCCGAGAAAGCAGGGTTCTTCACAGCTCCACTGGAGACGATGAGCACGGGCTACACCAGGATAAGTCGCTGTTGTACAGTGACTCGTGTAGTGAGGGTGGGTCCCTAAAGACACTGTGAAATTCAGTTACACACAGTGGCTCCTAGGAGACAACTACAAAGCAATCAACTCAGCAGATAGGAATGGGAAGGGGGCGAGCATAGGAGGGTCAGAGCCACAAAATCTGACGGAAGACACTGAACCACGAGCGCTCAGCTCTGTCAACAGCTTCTGTGGTTGCACCAGGAGATCAAACGTCTGAGAGAGCCATTGTGGGGACTGCTGGGAGCACAGTGGTCACTGCAGCCACAACCCAACAGCAGTTGCATCGGGGCACACAGACCCCGAGACATTCCTCTCCATTAATCCTTGTTTCAAGATGATGAATATCCTCATGTTACAATGTCTCCTTCCAACCCTTGTGGAGGAGTGTCATCAGAACCCCCTGAAGAGGTCACAGGCCAGAGTAGGATGGAACACTGGGGGCTGGGGGAGCGGCGTTGCACCTGACAACACGGACTATCACCCGGGTCTATTGAACACGAGAGAAGGACCCGAGGATGTGGTCCAACGAGAATTCCCTGTCTTGCCACATTCAGAGATACTGCAGAGTTTCTCGTCCGTTCTTTAAAAAAATGTTAAAGAATTCATGTCATTAATTCATAGCGAGGCAAATTCTTCACATACTGACAGGGTCCAGTTTCCATGACCAGCTTATTCAGTTGTTTTGATAATACCCCACATTCAGGAATTGGAAATGTAACCTATTGGGATGTGTAATATAAAAAAGGACTTTTTTTCATGGAGATCAACACCCAAAGTTTTAGGGAGGACATAAATCGTGAAAGCTGCTAACCATTCCTCCACAGGTTTCAATAAGACTTTTAAGTTAATTTACCAATCTCAGGAAAAGATAACTTTTCAATTCAAATTTTTTTTATGCATTCAAGCGTACAATACAGCCAAGAGAATGAGCATTAAAAAATTAACAAGAAGGTCTTGCTTGCATTTCATCTTTTGCAAATAATCAGGATATTTTATGCTCTGTTCCTTTCACTGCTGTAATCAATTTTTAAAGAATACGTTACATCTGACTATCCCTGGGCATGTTTATCCTGGAACCTTGCCGGAATCCAAAGCAGAGATGTTAAAGCTGACGGGTTTCAAATGCTGCCCAGGTGTTGTCTACCATGAACATGCCTCTCCCAAAGCAGGACTACCGGTCTCTTCCTGAGGGATCAGAGTCATCACTTATGTCCCTGAGAGACTGGCCACTCAGGCCTGAGCTGAGATTAGGTGATCAATCTGAAGGGCAAAATGCTTAAGCTATTCTCATCCTAACGATGCTGTTTTGGAGGCCTCTGCACTGGAATAGGTTAGTGAAAACGGCCTACTAGATACTTGCCTGGGAATTGTGTTGTTCTCCTCTGCCCTTAGCAGATCCTGGGGAAACCAATGATTAACCTCACGGATGCTTTAACTTCCACATCTGTGAAAAAGGCAAGCAACAGCCAATGTTACCACTTTGCAAAACTCCAAAGTTGTGCATCCAAGAGGGACCACAAGGGTGAATTTCTCCCAAAAGCTGATGAAATGATGGCACTTTGGCTGGAGAAGGCAGAGGGCAGCAGGCAAAGTGGAAAGTTTCTGGAATGTCTAACCAGTTCCCATAAGCAGTTTAGAGAAACACCTGGCCTTGGATTAGGTAGGAGGCTGTGGAAGGACCCACAGGTACACAGGGGGGAGGAGGAATCAAGCAAAGGAGGGAGGCGGTGGGGAAGAGGCGCCAGTCTGGGCTTCAATTTTGGACAAAAGCAGTTACACGCTGCAGGCCCGCGGCTTCCCATGCAGCTGCCACACCCTCCTAACTCCCTGGTACTTTTCGTCTCGTTACATCCCTCTGGGAATCAGTCCACATGGAGCGGGTGCAGGACCTGAGTCCTGAGTCAATGGTTTGGCCCTCGGCCAAGCTCACACCGCCCTGCTCCTCCTCCCAGGGCCAGGCACCGCCCTGTGCCCAGAGCATCCTGGGCGTTCTAGTCCTGCAGCCCTACAGGTTGCCAGCTGGGAGCGGTTAAGAGAGAAAAGCTCCCAGCATGCACAGCTCCTGGCCCCAACTCTTGCCTTGTCCTTCGGCCCCTGGGCCCCACCCCTCTGCTTCTCCATCCCACCCTCTTCCCCACCTGTTCTGTATACCACGCCCAATCTCCATGACCTGCCCACCCCCCAGAGTATGTGCAGTGTGGTTGGGCTGCATCCCTTGAGACCGGGACTCAGGTAGGGGTGGGGCTCACCAGCCTGGCTATTGCTGAGGTTGCCTGCAGCCCTGGTGGAAGCCCCCTGGCCAGTATTTGAAATGTAAATTCAATATCTAAAATGGAAATATCGGGTGCCTGGGATCCTGGAATTTGCCTTTTCAATGCCACCTGTCCTACCATCCCCCCTATCTCTCCAAGCTGCCATGATCCTCCCTCTGGAACCCGTGGTCAGGGTCGCTGCAGAGATCCTCCCTTTGGACCCAATCTGCCTGAAGGGCCCATACCTTGGTCAGGAGTCTTAGAAGGACTGCCCTGAGCCATGTCATAAAAAGGAGAAAACATCACATTGGACAGCCCCAATACCTGCATTATACAGACAGGAAACTCAGGTGCACTGGTAAGTGACCCCTAAGCCACTTCAGGGGAACACATGCATGCCCCTATTTCCACGCTGCACACAGGCTGGTTCACTGGACTTTCTTATCCGAGTGTGGACCTCCTGGCCTCGTTAACATAGGCAACAACACCGAAACTTCCCATTGGTCCTTCCCACAGTGTTAGGCAAGTTTGTGCAGGAAGGTAATATGCAATTTCTGCTCTAGTATAGGGCTGGCTCCTTGGGAACTAGTTTTAATATTCCTGTTTAAATATACCTGCAGAATCACAAAATAATTAAGCAAAATAATTTGTTGCTGTGGAGGGTTATGGTGATAATTCTCTGAAGTCGTTTTTCCATTTAGCTTTTCTGATTGACTCCAAATACTACAGCACCACACGCTTCTTAGACTGGTGGATGCACAGCTCCACTTCTTTCCAGGGAGAACGCACAACAGCAGAATATCCGTGGCCTGACTTTCTGGGGCACCAGTATTACTACAAGATTTGGAAGAAGCAAAGTTAGGTCATTTCCAAGGTAAGGAATTAAAAACTTAACACTAAGATGAGGTGGGAAAGTCATATGCCATTAATAATTGTCAGTAATCTGTGCCTGAAATGTCAGACTTTCTCTGAGAAAGAACTCTGAGACCCTATTTCCCATTGTTTTAAATAGGAAAATCTAGAAGGCATAGCAAATCTATCGAAAAACTATACCAATTTCCTAAGTCACAATATGACACCTAGACTTAAGTTACGAACATCGTGTGCTCCTCATTTTGTTCCTTCCAACCCAGTCCCACAGGTCTTGAGTGCATGCTGTGAACACGGCACTGTGCTAGGTCTCGAGGCCTTGGTGAGCATCGTGGTGGGGGTGGACCTTGCTGTAGAAAGATGACATCATGAAATCTCAAATCCATGCCGCTTACAAAACTGAGGCAAAAATGGAAATACCCAGGCGTCCATGCAAGGATGAGGGCATTAATAGATACTTGGGAGTATTAAAATCCATCTAATGGTGTCATGAGTGAATGTGTTCCACTTCAAAACAAAACACTGCTGTTATTCTGAGATATTGAGTTAGTATCTTTGTGCAAATATGCAGGATTTAAAATGACTATTGACATATAACATGCGTACAGAAATATATGCAGAAGTCATCCACGTAAATCACAAAGAATTATTAAAAAGTGAACACACTTGTGTGACCAAGAACTAGCACCAGCTTTACTCAGGCCCCGACAATCCCTTTCTCCCTATTTCCTCCCCAAAGGTAACTGATATCTTACCAGCGAACACTGTATGTCAAGTTTGTCTTCTTATACAAGTGTTTTATTACAGAACAATTTAAACAATATACAAAATAAACAAAATAGCACAGTAGGCCCGTCACCCAGTTTCAACAACTACTAATCATCTGCCATTTTTGTTTCATCCACACTCCATCCCATTCCCACCTCACTTTATTATTCTTTTAAGCCTTTGTGCATGTGTGGTGAGTAAGATGTATGCACACTGAAAGGCACAAATCTCAACCGTACAGTTTTGGCAAATAAACATGCCCATATAACTTTCATCCCTTTAAGAATAGGATATTTCCATCACCCCCAGAAAACTCCTTCCTGTTCCTTAGCGGTTGAGTGCTCGCGCTCCGCTGCTGGCAGCCCGGGTTCGGCTCCCGGGCGCGCACCGATGCGCTGCTTCTCCGGCTATGCTGAGGCCGCGTCCCACATACAACAAATAAAGGATGTGCAGCTGTGACATACAACTATCTACTGGGGCTTTAGGGGGAAAATATAAATAAATAAAATCTTTAAAAAAAAAACAAAAAACGTTTTTTGGCATGCTGTTTAATTCCTTTATTAGCATTTAAATGACACACCTTTGCATTCTTACTGGGTGGTCCAGATTACAATATGCATCTTTAAGATATCACATCCTACCTAGACTTAATAGTTCACCAGTTTAATCAATGTAAAATATGGAAGCCTTGCTACAGAACAGTTCCATTTACCTCTGTCCTTTGTGCTATTGCTGTCATAAATTTTACATCTACTCATGTTATAAATCCCACAACACAGTGTTATAGTTTTTGCTTTAGGTAGTCATAGATATTTTAAAGAAATAAGAGGGGCCGGCCCCGTGGCTTAGAGGTTAAGTGCATGCGCTCCGCTGCTCGCGGCCTGGGTTCGGATCCCTGGCACACACCGATGCACCACTTCTCCAGCCATGCTGAGGCCGTGTCCCACATAACAGCAGCTAGAAGGATATGCAGCTATGACATACAACTATCTACTGGGGCTTTGGGGGGAAAATAAATAAATAAATAAAATCATAAAAAAAAGAAATAAGAGAAACAAGTTAAGTGTTTGGAAAGGAAATGCTTTGAGACTCTGCAAATGTACTGTTTCTTCTTTAAGTTTCATCCACAGTTTTTGCGTTCATCAGTCATTCTTTCCAAAAGTAATTATTACTGTAGTGTTAAAGTGGCGATTTTCTATTTCATGCTATCTAGCGCTTTTATTATTTGGAATTCTGTGAGCAAGATTTCTCCCCCCCTTCCTTCTTCCTTTCTTTTTCTCATTCTCTCATTCTTTTTTCCCCTTTTTTCTTTCTTCCTTCCCTTCCTTTCTTGTTTAATCTTTTTTATATCAGTATAGCCTCGTGGATATTTATTTTATTCTCTGAGTAATTATCCAATGCTACCATTATTTATTTTGTTGCTCAGAGTTTTCCAGCTTGAGTCATTGGAAAGGCTTTCAGATTGATTCCTTTTGACACGTCCCATCATTTTCTGTGTGTTTTTTTTTGAAAGCACTTTCCTACTTTCTGGCACTACAAGATGATCCAGGCTCATCTTGTATTTTCCATCTCCAGCCCTAGAATTAGCCATTTCTCCAAGAAAATCTGCTTTATTTTATTGGAGAATGATATTTAGAAAACAAGATCTGGGAGCTAGGTGTGCTCATTAATACCAGAGTATCACTGCTTCTGGACCCTCTCAGCAGAGCTTGGAAATGTATGCATGAATATAAACTCAGGTAGACACATCTGTCTATCGATCTATCCATCTATATATCAGTCTATCTATCTATTTGGATAGATATATTAAAAGAGACATGGATTCATACTGATACTTCAAACTCCAATCCAGCACCACAGAGTTTATTCTAGCATTCTCCTTTTGTTTATTTGTAACTTCTTTCACCAACAGTGAGAAACTTAACTCCAGTTAGCTACAATATATTTACTGTGTCAACTAGTTTCAGAATTGCTAATCCATACCCTTATGAAAAACAAACTTACCACCTAGAGTACAGTGTTTGTGTCCAGTACTTTAGTTCTACAGTATCCCGTCAAATCACTGTCTTCCAAAGTAACTTAGGTCAGGACCTTTCATCCCCACCCCTTCTGTATGGTTAGGTCACATGTTTGTAATACAGTGAGATTCATTTTTCACTGCATTCCATCTGAGTTTCCCAGCATCCTGATTGATTTTTAAAATTTACAGAGTAAAATTCACTCTTTGTGGTGTACAGTTCTATGGGTTTTGACTTTATGGTCATGCATCCATACCCACAGTACCATACAGAGCTGTGTTTTTCACCCCCAAAGTTCTCTCATGCTATCCCTTTGTATTCAACCCCTTCCCCTACTCCATCCCTTGGCAACCACTGATCATTTTCCATCCTTGTAATTCTGCCTTTTCTAGAAAGTCATATAAATGGAATCATATACTGTACAGCCTTTTGAATCTGACTTCCTTTACTTGGAGAAATGCACCCAAGGTTCATCCATGTTGTTGTGTGAATCAAGAGTTTATCCTGGGGCCGGGCCCGTGGCCTTGCAGTTGAGTGCATGCGCTCCCCTACTGGTGGCCCAGGTTCGGATCCAGGGCACGCACTCACACATCGCTTCTCTGGCCATGCTGAGGCCGTGTCCCACATACAGCAACTAGAAGGGTGTGCAATTATGACATACATCTATCTATTGGGGCTTTGGGCGGAAAAAAGGAGGAGGATTGGCAATGGATGTTAGCTCAGGGCTTATCTTTCTCACACACACAAAAAAAGAGTTTATCCTTTTTACTGTCAAGTAGTATTCTAATGTACTGATGCATCACAGTTTCTTTCTCCATTCACCTGACGAAGAACATTTAGTTTATTTCCAGCTTTTGGCAATTATGAATAAAATGGCTATAAAGATTCCCACAAAGATTTTTGTTTAAACATTAGTTTTCAATTTTCTTCAGTAAATACCTAGGAGTAGGATATCTGAGTCATATAATAAGTGTATGTTTAGCTTTATAAGAACCTGCTCAACTGTTTTCTGAATGCAACTATCATGTTGCATTCCCAGTTCTAATTGCTCCTACTCCTCACCCACCTCCTCATGTGGTATTTGCAATTTTACTTTTTATTTCAGGCACCTAATAGGCGTGCAGTATCTTATTGTGGCTTCTGCTTCATTTTTGAAAGTGAGTTCTGCTAAATATAGAATCTTGTGTTGACTTTTGGGTTTTCTTTCTGCACTTGAAAGATGTCATTTTGTTGTTGAGTTGTCTCTTTTGTTTTTGATAATATATCATCCATCATTCACCTTATTTCTCCCTGTATGTAATGTCTTCCCCTGTATATATGTATTTCCCTGACTGCTTTCAAGATTTTCTTTTTATCTTTGGATTTTAGTAGCTTGACTATCATGTACCTAAGTATGCTTTTATTTTATATTTTACTTTGTGGGTTTGCTGACTTTCTAGGATCTAAAATTTTAGATTTTCCAAGAAATTTTGGAAGTTTTATGCTATTACTTATTGATTTGCCTTTCTGCCTCCTTTAATTTTTCTGTCTTTCTCCTCTCTGCTGGGGACTCAATCATCTCACAGGTCATAAGGCTCTCTTCATTTTTCTTCAAAATTTTTACATTCTTTTCTTCAGACTGGATAATTTCTATTGCTGTATCTTCATTTTTTTCTACTGTTTCTCATCTACTGGTAAACTCAAAAGTATTTATTTCATTTCATCTTCCTATTTGGTGCTTTTGTGTAATTTCCACTTCTCTGCTGAGTTCCCACATCTGTTCATTCATTATGGGAATATTTTTCTTTACCATCATGATCATCTTTATAATAGCTGCTTTCGTATTCTTGACTGCTAATTGCAACACATTAGGGAGAGTTTCTACTGCCTGCTTTTGGTCACATATGGATTACATTTTCCTGTTTCTTCAAATCTCATGATTCTTTTAAATTGTGTACTGGAAATCATGAAAGATAGGTATAGAGGCTCCGGATTCTATTGTATTTCTTTGAAGAGTGTTGTTACTTTTCTAGCAGGGAATCAACTTGGCTGGACTGAAATTCCAATCCTATCTCCTTTACAGTGGGCATAGCTGAAATCCTCAGTCAGTTCTTTCATCTTCCAACTGCTGTTTTTACACTAGGCCTTCTGGGGCCTACCCTGTATGTGTGTTGTTCAAAGATCTGCCAATTTGGTGTGTGTGGGGGAGAGACTTACATATATATTTTGAGATTTTCCTCTTTGTGTCTCCCTCCCTTCCAGAATTTCTCCCCTAACTTTCCAGCTACTCTGCCAGCCCAAAAATACATCCTCTAACATTACAAGTAAGACTGTAGTTTTTCCCCTGTCTAGGCCATGAACAGATTTTGGAATGCTTTGAGGCAAAAGATTCAAGCTTGCAAATATCTCCTGGTGCAATTCCCATCATTTAAGGGAAGATTCCCTCTCAGTTCAGCTTGCTTTTGGAACTGATTTAAACATATACACATATACACATTTATTAAATGTGTTTTACATATAGCTACACGAGTCTGTATAAATATATATAATATTTTGTGCAGATTTTATCATTGTTATCTGTGAGAGTGTTAGTTCAACAAGCTACTCCACTATTAGTAGAAGCCAGACCTCGGTTTTGTTTCTTTATTGGATTTTATATAAATGGAATTATAAAATATATAGCCTTTTGAATATAATTTCTTTTATACAGCATTATGTTTGTGATATTCATCCATGCTATCGCATGTAGCTAGTGTTTGTTCATTTGTTGAAAATAATTAATTTTTTAATGGTCATAAAATATGCAGAACATAAAATTGTAACCATTTTTAAGTGTACAGTTCAGCGACATTCAATACCTTCAAATAATTGTGTAGCCATAACCTCCAACCATCCACAGAACTATTTTCACATTGCACTGAAACTTTGTGCCCATTAAGCAACAACTCCCTGTTATCCCTCCCTCTTGCCCATGGGAACCACCATTCTCCTTTCTATTCCTATAAATTTGACTACTTTAATTACCTTATATGAGTGGAATCATACAGCATTTTTCCTTTTGTGACTGGCTTTATTTCACTTAGCATAAATTCCTCAAGGTTCATCCATGTTATAACATGTGTCAGAATTCCTTCCTTTTTAAGGGTGAATAGTATTCCACTCTGTGTATACACCACATTTTTTTGTCAGTTCATCCACTTATGGACACCTGGCTTGATTCCAGCTTCCGGCTATTTTGAATAATGCTTTTAAGAACATGGGTGTACATATATGTCTTTATACCTCTGCGTTCAGTTCTTTTGGGTGTATACCCATAAATGGTGTTCTCAGATTCACTTTTTCACATATAACAGGGTTCCCCACACCTCCAAGAAGCAATTCTTGTAATGCCAGCTGGTTACCAGATAATTCAACTCAATTTGATGCTGACAACCCAGAGATACATCAGATTGTACAGGTTGATGGCTCCATCCTATAATTCTGCACACCCACCCAACCTCACCTTTACTTCAGATGCCAGTTACAAGCCCAGGTTGTTACCTGTACTTCTGACTTACTGGCTATAAACCAGAGGTTCCCACAACCTCCTCCTTGGGTTTAATTAATTTGCTAGAGTGGCTCACAAAACTCAGAGAAACATTTACTAGATCACCAGTTTATTATAAAAGGATATAATTCAAGGAGAGCCTGTTGGAAGTGGTGCATAGGGAAAGGTATGGAGATAATACACAAAGATTTCATGCCATCTCCAGGTGCACCACTCTCCAAGCAGTCCTTGTCATTGCCAACCTGGAAGCTCTCTGAACCGCCTTCTATTGGGATTTTTATGGAGGCTCTCTCACATAGGCGTGATCAATTATTAACTCAGTTTCCAGCCCCTCTCCTTTCTCTGAAGGATAAGGGGTAGGGCTAAAAATTCGAAGCTTCTAATCAGGGCTTGGTCTTTCTGGTGACCAACCCCCATCCAGGAGCCATCCAGGAGCCCACCCAGAATTGCCTCAATAGGACAAAAGATTCTCTTAGTGTTCTTATCACTGGGGAAATTACAAAGGTTTTAGGAGCTCTGTGCCAAGAACTGGACGCAGAGGCCGATAAATATGTTTTTTATTATTTCAGAACCCATAAGAGAAATTTCTAGATCATATAGTAATTCTATTTTTAATTTTTGAAGGAACTGCCATACTGTTTTCCACAGTTTTATATTCTCACACTCAGAGCACAAGGGTTCCAATTTCTCAACATCCTTGTCAACACTTGTTATGTTCTGATTTTGTGATAGTAACTATCCTAACGGGTGTGAAAAGGTAGCTCATTGTGCTTTTATTTCACTTTTTCCTGATACTTAGTGATGTTGAGCATCTTTTCTTGTGTTTCTTGTTCATTTTATATTTTCTTTGGAGAAATGTCTATTCAAGTATTTTGTGCATTTTTAAATTGAGGTTTTTTTTTTATTGTTGAGTTGTAGAAGTTCTTTATTTATTCTATATATTAATCCCTTATCAGATTTGTGATTTGCAAATATTTTCAACCATTCCATGGTTTGCCTTTTTACTCTGTTGATAGTGTCTTGTGATACAGAAAACTTTTTCGTTTTGATGAAGTCCAATTTTTTATTTTTTTGTTACTTATGTCTTTGATGTCATATTAAAGAAATCATTTTTGCAATGGCATTTGGACCCAATGACATACAGCTTTTACCATGTGTTTTCTTCTAAGGATTTTATAGCTTCAACTCTAATATTTATATCTTTGATCCATTTTGAGTTAATTTTTGTATATAGTGTAAAGTAAGGGTCCAAACTCATTCTTTTGCATGTGGGTATTCAGTTTTCCCAACAACATTTGTTGAAAAACTGTTCTTTTCTCCAATGAATGATCTTTGTACCTTTGTCAAAAATCATTGGACCATATATGCAAAGTTTTATTTCTGGGGTCTCTGTGCTATTTCATTAGTATAGTGTGTGTATTTATGCCAGTACCACACTGTTTTGATTACTTTATAGTAAGTTTTGAAATCAGGAAGTGTGAGTTCTCTAACTTTGTTCTTCTTTTTCTAGATTGTTTTGGCTATTCAATGTCCCTTGAGAGTCCATATGAATTTTAGGATAGATTTTTCTAATTTTGCAAAACCATCATTGGAATTTTTACCTCTTTGAGTAAGTTGATTCTTAAGTATTTTATTCTTTTGTTGCTATTGTAAATAAAAATGTAAAGTTTTTAAATTTCTTTTTCAGATTACTTATTATTAATGTATAGAAGAACAATAGTTTTTGCGTGTTGATTTTGTGTCGCACTACTCTGCAGAATTTACTAGTTCTAACAAATTTTTGGTGGAAGTTTTAGGGGTTTCAACATATAAGATACTCTTTGTAAACAAATATAATATTACTTCTTCTTTTCAAATTTGGATGCTATTTCTTTCTTTTTCTTGCCTAATTGCTTTGGCTAGAACTTCTAATACCATGTTGAATAGAAGTGGTGAAAATGGGCCGTCTTGTCTTGTTCCTGATCTTAGAGAAAAAGTTTTCAGTCTTTCACCCTTGAATATGATGTTCTCTGTGGATTTCTGTATATGGCTTTTATTATGTTGAAGTAGTTTCCTTTTACCCTGAGTGTTTTTTTAGTGATTTTAGCATGAAAGCATGTTGAGTTTTGTTAAATGCTTTTTCTGCATCCATTGAGATGATCATGTGTTTTCTTCCTTCATTCTGTTAATGTGGTTTATTACATTAATTCATTTTCATATATTGGAACATCCTTGTATTCCAGGAATAAATCCCACTTAAAAATGCTGTATAATCCTTTTAATATGCTGATGAATTTAGTTTATTACTATTTTATGGAGGATTTTTATATCAATATTCATCAAAGATATTGACCTATAGTTTTCTTTTCTCTTAGTGTCTTTGGCTTTGATATCAGGGTAGTGCTAATCCCATAGGATGACTTTAGAGGTATTTTCTCCTCTTCAACTTTTTGAAAGAGATTGAAAATAATTGGTGTTAGTTAATTAAAAAAAAAGTCTTTGGGCCCAGGAATAAATTCAGCATAAAATAAATACAAATAAATATTTTTTAAAAATATGAAAAAGTTTTTTACTAAAAAAATTTAAAAATTAAGCTAGTACATCACTTATCACTTTATTTCTAAAAAGTTTTTTAACCTACTAGTAAGCATGAACAAATTGTTAGAATTAAAATGACTGAAGTGTTCATTTTCTTCATTGCAAGTTTTCTGACAGAAGTATATGATGCCATCATGTATGACATCTTTTATGAAAAAATGGTCATTTTTTGTAGTATTTGAGAATATTATGAATTTTCCCAGTGGCCTCTGACAATACTCTGATATGCAAAGTTATCTTTTCAACATGTATGTCTCATCATCATCCTTATCAACTTAACAAACTCAGGTGCTAATTAATCAACTACTTTTCATATGATTCAGGTTCTCCACCACCAACTTCCCTAAGCATCAGGAAATTCTACAACTTCTGCAAGATTAACGATTTTATCTTACAATGTATATATCTCATGTGGTTTAAAACATCCAGAAATCTTTGATAAACTGACCCTGCCCAGACTAAAGCATTGTGAATTATAAAATATGGTCTCTGTTAAGTGGGGAGGGATTTCAGGTTGAACTTAATTTTATAAGTGGTCAATTTATTACAGTGTACTGTTCTGTTATGTATTTCACTTCTTTTCTAAAAAAAAGTGATAGTTGAGGGCACTTAGATAATAAAAATTTGAGAAAATAAGGAACTGATACACACTGTAAGCTTCAAATGTTTTCAAGCATAAGATACAATAAGAACTAAAACTACGAATTGGCGGAGGAAATAGAGATAAGGGGATGAAGTTGCAAAAGTGAATCTATAATAATATCTCAATGGCTAGAGTTGTGGTGCCAAGAAGGTGGTGAAGTCAAAGAATTCATAAAGATGATAATAAACACACTACAAAGAAAAAAGACTGAAATTTTCATAGAGAGAATTTTTACAGTGATATGACAGATAGAGAACAGGGAAGAGAAGTTTGAGTGAGAGACTATCTGCTTCTTAAATTATTTCCACTGTAGAGAACAACAAACCAATTTGCTGAAATCTTTATTCCCCTCTATGACCCTATCTTTACCTGCAAAATCTCAGCCCTGAATCGATGTCACAGTCCAGCTTTTCCATCCCTGGAGAACAGAGCAATTTATCTCATATGAAACCTCAACAGCTCAGGCTGTGAAACAAGGCCGGCCATCCATTCTCACAGAGGAGCCAACTGGAGGTAGGATTTTTGGTTCTGAATTCAGCTAAATATCTTCAAAGAATTGTATCTGGCCTTCCTTATCCAGGGCTATCAGTGAAGTGCTGGCTGGCTTTCAGAGAAGAGCAATTCACAGTCAGTGGAGACATTTTCTGTTGAGCTCTCTAGAGAAGGCTGTGGAGCTTGTCAGTAAGAGTTGATTTCTATGGGGATTATATTTTTTTATTTTATTCAGAGATTTATAAAGAAATTTACATGGTAAGAATTATTATCAACAAAATCCGTTATCTATTTTCTGGTCATTTAAGCAAAATCTTCCTCTCAGGGCCAACCCATGGACAAAGCCCAGATTTAGTCTCCAAGAGTCTGCTAGGCACTCTGTGGTCCATGGGAAGCCCTCAAGTTGGCAGCCTGTTTCCTTGTGTGCTGTGCTGGTGTTCAATCTTCCATCTCTTCCGGGTACACCTAGACAGACGCCTATCAGATCATCAAGGGACTTGACCTTGGAGAAATGTACTTTTCATTATCTTTAGACTTCTACACTTTTCAAAAAGACTCTCAGCATTTCCAGTAATTTTGCAGCAGTTTACCCAACACTAAGGTTCTCACTATTAAAAGTTAAAAGAAATAAATTTTGAAAAGGAAAAAGTGATCTTTGCAATTTTGTACAGAATCTATATAAAGGGGGCATCCTTATAAATGGAGGTAATGGTGATCAGGGCAAGCTACCCCATTAGTCACCACCCTGGTGTGTGTATTGTTTCGAGCTGAAGACAATAAGGACTCAGAGAACTCAGGAAGAATATTTGAATTTCCCCTCCCAAACTGCCTAAAGAATTTAAAACAAAAAATCTGTTTCAGGAAGGAGTTATTATCATGATGGTTGTAAAGATAACGTAGGATAGAGGTTACAATAGGAAAGGCACCAAGCCACTTTTATCAAAAACTCTATCTCTCACTGACCACATTATCTATAGATGACCATGAGAAGAGTTGTCAGGCAAACATTTGCATTTCTATCTCCATGTGAGTTGTCTTCTTGCCCTCTGTGGTCTTAGACCACTACCCACCCCCAACACCTTCCTCCTCTTTAGCTACAATACTTAAGTGGGCAGCTTAGACAGAGGGACGAGTTGCTCATTTCTGAGTTTCTCCCATGTATACATGTTATTAAACTTGGTATTATTTTCTCCTGCCAACCTGTCTTGTTAACTATTTGGCCAGCCATGAGAACCTTAAGAAAAGGGAAAAGGGAGATTCTCTCACTCCCTCAACAGTTTTTGCGCCCAACGTGGGGCTACGCTGGCTGGCAAGTTGCATTCTCTGGCTGGAAGAAATGCCTTCTCCCTAGATTACTGCAGGGGATGAAATACGGGAACCCCTGACGATAGCCGGTAAAATGTAAGACTTCTTACCACGTCAGCCTCCCGGAATCTCTACCTGTGGAGTCCGGTGGAAGGAGGTGGTGAGAAATTTTTTCTCTTTCGAAATTTAGATTGGCAGGAGAAAATATTTGGGAAACTAGTTTCTTGTGATTTTAGTGACGCTGGTAAATTTGGTAGAGTACTCTTGGTTTTGATCTTGATCGCTTTTCCTCCCAGAAATAGTCTCTGTTTTTCTCTTTTGTCTCTGTCTTTTGTATCGTGTGTCATAAGAAGGAAATACAATAGGGTAGGATGCAGGCATAGACCCTATAAGCCTACTGTCCGGGCCTGCCCCACAGACTGGTGAGTTTGCGGGTCTCACCAGACTGGCGTCTATTTACACAAACTTTGCTGTGGGTTAATATGCACATGAAGTGAAGGCCATTGCCAAGGGCATCTTGGAAGCCAAAAAGGCTGCAAATTTGGTGGGCACAGGTCGAGAAGTTAAGAGCCATTAGGGCGCTCGCCACTTTCAGAAGACTCCCGTGACAGGATAAGTTGTGTCACGGAACGGGGTAGAAGACACATGTCCCCCGCCAACTGCAAGAAAATGTCCATGCAATGACGAGGTACTCTGTAAAGCACACAATCCCCAACCCCGTGGCACCTCCCCACCAGGTATTATTCTGACTCCAAGAGACCTAAGGCGTGGCTAAAGCTGTCATTGTGCACATAAGAAAAGAACCGGATGAGGTTTTTCCTTCTGTCTTGTTCTGTGTCCTGAGAAAACTTGGCTTTGTGACCAGTGAGAATATTCTCCTTGGTCTCCACCATACGGAAGGTGCATTTACCGGGGTGCCCCTTGGTGGCCAGTCGAGTAGACTGGGATTCTGAACTGTCTCTTTGTCCGGCTGTGCCAAGCTCTCAGGGGAGTTTGTCATAAAGGACCCAGTCCATAAGGGCTTTTGTCGTCTTAACCTTCGTTGCTTGTTAGTGCTGGAAAAATCCCACTCCAATATTGCCTGCCTGGTGTCACAGATTAGCGGGTCTGTGACTGGAGGCGTCCCACACTATTGTAGGAGACCGGAGACACCGTTTTCACTACACCATCCTTACCGCCTGTGTAACGAAGGTCTTTACTTTCTCTGAATATCTTTGGGAGTGAATTCTGTGGATCATGGGGGCTACATCATCTGCGCCCTCACCAGGGACGCCTCTTGCGTCCATGGTAAAAATTTACTCTAAGCATGGGAAAGTTACCACCGGGTCTTTCCTTAAAAAGGCTTATTGGATCGAGTCACTATTGGAATAAATATACAAATGAAAATCCTACTCGTCAATGGCCAGACAACAGATCCTTTGAATTGGGAAAACTTCTAAATTGAGGAAAAAAAATATGTTTTGAGAGCTCTCACACAATTGTTTAATTGGTACCTAAAAAAGGGCCATAAAAAGGAAGGGAAAAATTTAAATAGCCTTAAGACCTTGACTCAGGTTACAATTGAATTGAGAACATGTAAAAGTGTAAGTGTTGATAAGATTATAAAGGTTGGAATGTTTGAGCTAATTTTATATAAAGAGGTTACATCAACTTTGCCTGTGTATGTTTTAAAATGTCTGACTGGGAATGCTTCCCTTGTCCAAAATTAGAAGACCAACACCTATTGATAAAAATCTTAATGATAACTATGTTTAAAGGTATAAGAGGTGATGAAATTTACATGAACTTTTGTAAAAAAAACTGATGTTATTTCTATTACAGTACTGGTTAACAAAAATAGTAATTTAAATGATGGCTAATTTTATCTAATGTCTTATGAAGTCTTATAGACAATCTAAATAATTATTGGCAACAAGTAACTAAATAGTTGTGAAAAAGATGAATGTTGGGTGAACTTTAAATAATAATTATGTGTTATGGTGTTTACAGCTTCCAAAATCTTTTTGGTGACTTAAAACTTTAGAGTTTTGCTAAATTTTGTGATAAAAATTCACTGAGTATCATCATTTCCAAATAAGATAAGATATTAGACATTGATTGCGAAAGTCACGATTGTCTACATTTGGCTTTTCATTACAGGAAAACTAAAAGGTGTTTTGGGTCTATTGGTAAACATGTGTTTTATTAAAAGATTGTACTATAAAGTAACATATTTCTAGAAGTTATGAAGTGTTTATAAATTTTCCAAGCCACAATATACTAATGTAAAAGAAAGTTTATCATGGTTTACTTAGTTTTTACTTACAAATTCGGGTTTCTAAGAGTTAAAATTTCTAATTAGTGTATGTGATTGAAGCTACTAAATATTAAGAAAAAATATGTCTGTGTACAAGGAAAGTAAGATGTATAAAGAAGGAACAAAGAATGGAAATATTTTGTTTGATTGATTAAGAAAGATAAATTTGTCTTCAAGTACTAGGAGGGAAAAGAAAGACATGGGACAAATTCTGAATGTAAAATGAAAGTTATAGGTTTGTGGAAGAGGAATTCTGGAAAAGGAGTTTTTGTATGGTGAAGTTGGCTCAGATTGAAATGAATTTAATTAAGTTAATGAATTTTAATATCAGAAGGAAGCTGGTACAAAATTATAATTTGGTCTTCTTTCTCTTAAAAGGATAATTTTCTTGAACTTGATAAAGAGGTTATAAAAGATTTTTCTTTACCTTTGGATAAGTCTACCTAAAAGACAGAAAAAAAAAAAACTGTTAAAATAATTTCCTGTGTTCAAAAGACTGAGGTTTCTCTATTAAGGTTTTTGGACTGTTAATGATCTCTTTGCTTTAACGTTTTCTATTTTTGACAAGCTCCCCAAAATTCATATCTTAAATAAAGTCTTTTTTTTTACTTTTTTTCTTTGAGAATTTTCAAAGGGCCCTAGAACTTCTTAAAGAAATTTGCTCTCTTCCTATAATGGGAAAGATACTAAGTTTATTAGGCTTATTCAGTATGTTAAATTGCATGGAAAGCATTGTCAGACAAGTGATGATAAGTCTGCTTAGGTGCTATTATGTGAGCAAATGTTATCGACATAGGTGTTTTAAAATTGTATAACATTACTGAAATTCTGATCTGTCCTGATTATCAGTCATATTTCTGGTTATTATTATTTTAAAGTGTTGTATGTCACAAAATTAATCAAATTTCTCTGTCAATTGCCATTTTGAGGTCTTGTTGTTTACAGACTTATTTCTTTGCTCTAATGCTTTTGCAAAATATTTCAACTTCAGAAAAATTCATGGAAAGGACTCTGGCATTTACACTGGAGTACAGGTTTCTGACAAACTTTCTGATCATAAAACTGACCTTGGTAAGAAATTACAGAAACCTGATGGAAAGACTGATAACTTCATGAAGCTGCTAACAGAAAGATTGGGATCAAGAATGGATTACACAGGACTGAATGAACTGATAAGGATGATTATAATTTTTATGATTTTTCATTTGAAGTATTGCTGAATTTTTAATGTTTTGTTTTTTCAGAGTTAAGGAAAACTTTTTCTCTTTTCTCCTGAGCTAGCTATGACTTATAACAATCTGGCAAATGATATTTTTATAAGTAAAATTGAAATATTTCTCTATTTCTTAGATCTGATCTCTCGAATTTGGAAACTCTTAGTAAGTGAGTATTATTGTTTTCATGGCAATATAGTTATTTGCATAAGTTCAATAAGAATATGTTCTCCTTATAACAGGACATAATTGGAAACACTGGTTATATTACCAAGGCTGTGACTGGAAGATCATATTTGCGATATAACCATACAGCTTTTGAGGAATGAAGATTGGACTTTATGGAATAAAGCCACGTGGAAATATTGGCCTGGTACCTTATGTTCCAAGCAGCACTTACCAGGATAAGTAAAGAATGTCACTTATCTGGCAAACACAAGGAACCTCGAAATATTTTGGGGGAACCTAGGAACAGAGGAATTCACCCAAATCTGTAGGTATTACAGGCAAAGTCTGATGACAAAATCCTTGGCTTGACTTTTCTGGCCTGGAGAGGCCTTTAAAGTTCAATCTGAGATTCCTTATAAAAAGTTCCAGCAAAGCAGATTTAAAAGAGCCTATGTGATCAATTGCTATTCTTGCTGTACTTATGTAAATAATTGGGCCAACACTATTGGAACTAGACTTATTTTGCAAACTAGTTAGTTTTAATTTGTCTATCTTTGATAAAAATGAGGGTGATCTTAGAAAGAAAAATTATATTTCAGTAAAAACTATAGTGTACATTTGCGGATATTAGATCCTAGTTTTGTTAATTGTCTGTTAAGGTTTTTGTTTTATATCTGTTGACTGGACTGGATCCTGATTTCTTCTAGTCTAAAATATCTGCCTACAGATGTCCAAACTAACGTTTTTGATTTTTTCCATCATTTTCATTTGAAATCACTGAAAACTGAACCTCCCCTTTTTCCTGAAGCCTTACAAACTGAAGCTGATGGACTTGATATAAACTTAAGAGGTTACCCGATGAAATCATCAGAGACATTTTAAACTGCAAAAGATGCTTTGATGCTGACATCTAAAATTCTTCTTAACTAGCTGTCCCCTATACTCAGAAACTGCTTTACAAATTGCTCCAACCATTAACCTTCTTTTTCTTTCGTTTACATAGAAATGCTTCCATTAAATACTTGATTGCTTGCTTCCACAATATAGGCATAACCTTGAGAGCCCACCTGCATCACCACTGTCAGGGGAAGAGGGGGAATCTCCTTCTGCCCTTTTCTTTAAGGTTCTTATGACTGGCTAAATAATTAACAAGACAGGGTAGCAGGAGAAAATAATACCAAGTTTAATAACATGTATACATGGGAGAAAGCAGGGACACTGCGTTTCTCAACACAATAGGAGATTCTCGTCTTAAATACCATGTCCAACCAAAGACAAGGAGGATGTTGGGGGTGGGAGTGTTAGTTACAGGAGATTATCACTAAAGCACTGTAAACAAGAGTAAGATTTATTATGCCGTTATAAGGCCTCACCTTCTACATTGATAAGTCTCTAGAAATGAGGTCGTCCCCCCTCTTCCCAATACAGAGAGGAAGATACTTTTACAAATGGAGACTTCCCTTGTAAATGATTGTCTGGTAACTCCTCACAGGGCCATCCAGAGCCTGTGGCCAGAGAGACAGAACTTCCGATAAGATGGGCTTGTTGGTGCCTTTTCTATTGTAACCTCTATCCTACGTTATCTTTATAGCAGTCATGATAATAACTCCTTCCTGAAACAGATCTTTTGTTTTAAATTCTTAAGGCAGTTTGGGAGGGGAAACTCAAATATTCTTCCTGAGTTCTCTGAGTCCTTATTGTCTTCAGCTGGAAATAATCCGTATACCAGAGCGGTGCTTCCTGGGGTAGCTTGCCCTGAGCACCATCAGTTCCCTCCTCTGAAACTTCCCTAGAAGTTTCACATATTAAAAGCTGAGCTGGTAACTGTGGAGAGAGAAATCGTTTTAGTATCTGAGTGATAAGAAGTCTGCAAAGAGAGAAAAGAACGCAGATTAGGATGAGGATGAACAAGCAGAAAAGAACAAATCGGAGCACATTTCCCCACACCCCATTAAACCAGTCCCCCAATCCTGGAAATAAGTCAGTCTAATAAAATGTGTGAGCTTCGTTTATCTGATGAAAAATGTCAATCTTCTCTTTTAATAGATTTAAGTTAGATATTACTTGACCTGTTTGATTCACATAAAAGCAACATTTTTCTCCAATGATTGCACATGCTCCTCCTTGCTGGGCAGTGAGTACATCCAGAGCACGTCAATTTTCGGGCACCACAGATGCTAGGCTGTTAATACCTGACTGGAGTATGTTCAAGGTTTGCATGGTGGTGTTGAACTCTTGCTCCATTACCATAGAGAGATTTAAGGTTGCCTTTTCCAACTCACAGTCTCCAAAGCTGGGGAATAGGACTCTCAAGGCTGAAAAGAACTTGGAGTTGCGATATACAAGTGGATTTTCCACGATTTCTCAACTGGCACGTTTATGTGGCACAATCTTATTAACAAACGAACCCAGGTTTGTAATTTGGCTGGCATTTCAGGTGGAGTGTTTGGTGACAGAAGGAGCCAGGTATCCAAGTCCGCATCGTCCTGACCAATTAGATGGGAATCCTTTATACACTTTGTTGCCGCATAAAATGAAAAGACCAGTGTAGTTTAAAGACAAAGTTAGAATTGAGTCTGTAGTTCCCAGGATCTGGACTATTTCATGATCTGTGCCACTTGCACTGTTACTACCTAAACATCTCCATTTCCCATGAGCTCCTGTCAGTCTGCGAGAACAGAACAGATTGCAGAATAGCTGGTAGAGGAGGCCTGCAGTCTGATTTTGGCAGCTATAAAGCCTGGTCTTGTCACCTGACCAGGTGAGTCCAGATCTTTGATCCACCCGTATATAGTCTGTGGCATTGGGCAGCTTAACCATGCGGATAGCTGCGATACCCCAAGTTGCACACAGGTGGCTCGTAAGCCATCCAGAGCACTTGGTGATTTGGCAAATGTTTGTGCCAGAGGGAGTAGTGATAGAGTCACTTACAATTCCCTTGAGAGTTCTGAAGATGCCACCTGCGGAATCAAACCACAGAGTTTGACTGCAATATTGTCTCGGTATGTCACCCAGGAAAGGTCCAGCGCCATGTTTACTTTCAATGCAGAGGGAAAAACTTTCACTTATTGCTTGTACTTGGGCAAGGGACAGTCTTTGACTTTTTAAGTAGTCTTTCTGGGGCCCAAGTGACTCACCAGGAGACGAAGCAGAGTGAAGTTTCCCTTGTTGCGGATATCATACTCTGTTATTCATCCATTTTCCATACTTAGTCCACCAGGTGTTCATATCAGCAGGAACAAAGACTAGTTCAGGTTCTTTTGCACTATCTAGCTGTTGACATAACCAACAGTCAGATTGATTACTTAGCGTTACTAGGGCTTGGTAAACTGGCATAAGGGGATGTTTGGTCTGTGCCCGACCTGTTGAAAAAGAGAGGGTTAGTAAAAGCAAGACACAGATTGGAAAAGAGCCCATAGCAGAGACTTAGAGAGGGGAAGAGGGACAGATAGAGACCAGCACTCTCCAGTCAGCTTTCTAATAAATGATTAAAAATATATATATAGGGAGTGACGTCAGCATCATGGCGGAGTGAGCTTTCCCGTGAATTCTTCCCCCACAAAATACAACAAAAGTAACAGCCACAGACCAACAACGGAATCCCAGACAGTGAAAAGCTGGAGCGGAGGGATCCACACTGCCGCACATCTGAGAGCGGAACGTGCTGGGCCCCCGGAGGAAGTGGGGAGAGGTAAGGAGAACTCCGCTCCCTCCCCATCAGATCAGCGATCCGGTCCGCGCGGCTCCCAGACAGGGGGGAGTGGCGGCCCTCGGCGGGAAACTGTAGCTCTTCGGGCTCTCTCAGCCAGTGGGAAACTCCCGCACAGAGGGCTCAGAGGAGCCACAGGGCTACCATCAACATCTGAGCAACCCAGAGAGCGGATAAAGAGGGGCAAACGAGAAGCCTCCCACGTCAGGGACCCAGAGGGCAAAAGAGAGAGCTCCCCCCTCCCCGCAACCCGGAGTCTGCAGCTCGACCAGATCTAGCGGTCCGAGGCAGACCTGAATAAACTGGACTGGACCCGTGGATCGCAGTGGGGAAAAGAAACAAAACAAAACAAAACAAAACTGCGGATCGCAGCAGAAAAACTGGGGCAGAGTGCAGGGGGCTTAGACTACACAGCCCTTTACCACCAGACAGTGGCGGCAGGTGGAAATTGCAACCAGAGACTTCCAGGATGAGGAAAATCAAAACCAACACAGGAACCACAATGCAAAAATATATGAAATCACCAGACCAGAAACAAAATGACAAGCACCCAGAAATCAACCCCGAAGACACAGAAATCCATAAACTAAATGACAGAGATTTCAAAATAGCTATCATAAAAACACTCAACGAAATACGAGACAACACAGACAAACAATTAAATGAGATTAGGAGTTTCTTCACAAAAGAGATTGAAATCATAAAGAAAAACCTATCAGGGCTGATGGAGATGAAGAACACAATGGAGGAGATAAAGGAGAATCTGGAATCTTTAAAGAACAGAGCTGACAATATGGAGGAAAGAATTAGTACTTTAGAGGATAGGAATACAGATATACTCCAGATGGAAGAAGAGAGAGAACTAAGACTAAAAAGAAATGAAGAAAGACTCCGAGAAATATCGGACTCTATTAGAAAATGTAACATAAGAATTATAGGTATTCCTGAGGGAGAGGAGAGGGAAAGAGGAACAGAGAGCCTATTCAAGGAAATAATAGCTGAAAATTTCCCAAATCTGGGGAAGGAGCAGGAAATACCAGTAAGTGAAGCCAACAGGACTCCTATATATATTAACAGACAAAGGCCTTCACCACGACACCTAGTGGTAAGGCTAGCCAGGGTCAACGACAAAGAAACAATATTAAGGGCAGCTAGACAAAAACAAAAAATTACGTACAAAGGAACTCCCATCAGGCTCTCAGCGGATTTCTCAACAGAAACTTTTCAGGCTAGAAGAGACTGGAATGATATATTCAAAATACTAAAAGACAAAAACTTTCAGCCAAGAATACTCTATCCAGCAAAAATATCCTTCAAATATGATGGAGAAATAGTAACTCTCCCAGATAAACAAAAGCTAAGGGAGTTCATGGCCACGAGACCGCCACTACAAGAAATACTCAAGAAGGCCCTCAGGCCTGAAAACAAGAAGAGAAAGGGAACACAAAGCTTGGAGTAAGGAGAAAAGTAGGTAGACAAAATCAGAGAAATAGTAGATCTTTACCGGAATAGGTTAGCAACCACTTAAATACTAAACTCAAAGATCAAAGGAAGAAATTCACCAAAAATAAATTTAACCTCATCACTGTAAACACACAGCCACAACACAAGATAGAATAAGGTATAACAAGAGCAACTTAGAAGGGGAAGAGGAAAGTGACTGAATTGACTTAGTATAAGGAAATAGGAGGCTATCAGATAATGGACTATCTCATACAGAAGATTTTTCGCCCAAACCTCAAGGTAACCACTAAACAAATAATCAAATTAAAACCACATATGATAAACAAAGAGAAAAGTAGAAGAATCATAAGACAGAACAACCAAACTGAATTGGCAGTCCAAAACAAATGGGACAAGAAACAAAGGAAATGCAAAAGAACCAGAAAATAAGTGACAAAACAGCAACATTCAACCCTCATATTTCAATAATTACCCTAAATGTAAATGGATTGAACTCTCCAATCAAAAGATACAGAGTGGCAGGATGGATTAAAAAGCAAGACCCAACAATATGCTGCCTTCAGGAAACACATCTTAGCACTAAAGACAAGCACAGGCTCAGAGTGAAAGGATGGAAGACAATACTCCAAGCTAATGGCAAACAAAAGAAAGCAGGTGTTGCCATACTCATATCAGACAAAGTAGACTTCAAGATAAAACAGGTTAAGAAAGACAAAGAAGGGAAATATATAATGATAAAAGGGACACTCCATCAAGAAGACATATCACTTATAAATATATATGCACCCAACATAGGAGCACCAATGTACATAAAACAACTATTAACAAACCTAAAAGGAGAAATCAACAACAACACAATAATAGTAGGGGATTTTAACACCCCACTTACAGCAATGGATAGATCATCCAGACAAAAAGTTAATAAAGAAATATTAGACTTAAATGAAAAACTGGACGAGATGGACCTAGTAGACATATACAGAGCACTCCACCCAAAAACAGCTGACTACACATTCTTCTCAAGCGCGCATGGAACATTCTCTAGGATAGATCATATGTTGGGAAACAAAGCAAGCCTCAATAAATTTAAGAAGATTGAAATCATAACAAGCATCTTTTCAGACCATAAGGCTATGAAACTGGAAATGAACCAGGAAAAAAAAACTGGGAAAGTGACAAAAATGTGGAGATTAAACAACATGCTACTGAACAACCAATGGATCATTGATGAAATTAAAGGAGAAATCAAAAACTATCTGGAAACAAACGAAAATGATAACATGCCATATCAAACCATATGGGACGCAGCAAAAGCGGTCCTGAGAGGGAAACTCATAGCGATACAAGCCCACCTTAACAAACAAGAAAAAGCCCTAATAGGCAACCTTAAATTACACCTAACAGAACTAGAAAAAGAAGAACAAACAAAGCCCAAAGCCAGCAGAAGGAGAGAAATAATAAAAATCAGAGCAGAAATAAATGATATTGAGACCAAAAAAACAGTAGAAAGGATTAATGAAACAAAGAGTTGGTTCTTCGAGAAGATAAACAAAATAGACAAACCCTTAGCCAGGCTAACTAAGAAAAAAAGAGAAAAGGCTCAAGTAAATAAAATTAGAAATGAAAGAGGAGAAATTACAATGGATACCATGGAAATACAGAGGATTATAAGAGAATACTATGAGAAATTATATGCCAACAAATTGGACAATCTAGAAGAAATGGATAAATTCTTAGACTTATACAACCTCCCAAAATTGAACCAAGAAGAAATGGAGAATCTGAATAGACCAATCACAAGTAAAGAGATTGAAATAGTAATCAAAAACCTCCCAAAAAATAAAAGTCCAGGACCAGATGGCTTCTCCAGTGAATTTTACCAAACATTCAAAGAAGATTTAATACCCATCCTCCTCAAACTATTCCAAAAAATAGAGGAAGATGGAACACTTCCTGAATCATTCTATGAGGCCAACATCACCCTGATACCGAAACCAGACAAAGACAATACAAAGAAAGAAAATTACAGGCCAATATCGCTGATGAACATTGATGCAAAAATCCTCAACAAAATATTGGCAAACCGAATACAACAATATATTAAAAAGATCATACACCATGATCAAGTGGGATTTATACCAGAGACGCAGGGATGGTTCAACATCCGCAAATCAATCAACGTGATACATCACATCAACAAAACAAAGAATAAAAACCACATGATCGTCTCAATAGACGCAGAGAAGGCATTTGACAAGATACAACATCCATTTATGATAAAAACTCTCAATAAAATGGGAATAGAAGGAAAGTACCTCAACATAATAAAGGCCATATATGACAAACCCACAGCTAACATCATACTCAACGGGGAAAGACTGAAAGCCATTCCTCTGAGAACAGGAATGAGGCAGGGCTGCCCACTCTCACCACTCCTGTTCAACATAGTACTGGAGGTTTTGGCCAGAGCAATTAGGCAAGAAAAAGGAATAAAAGGAATCCAAATAGGTAACGAAGAAGTGAAACTCTCACTATTTGCAGATGACATGATTGTATATATAGAAAACCCTACAGAATCTGTTGGAAAACTGTTAGAAACAATCAACAACTACAGCAAAGTTGCAGGGTACAAAATCAATCTACAAAAATCAGTTGCATTTCTATATGCTAATAATGAACTAACAGAAAGAGAGCTCAAAAAGATAATACCATTTACAATTGCATCAAAAAGAATAAAATACCTAGGAATAAATCTTACCAAGGAGGTGAAGGACCTATACAATGAGAACTACAAGACATTATTGAGGGAAATCTACGATGACATAAAGAAATGGAAAGATATCCCATGCACGTGGATTGGAAGAATAAACATAGTTAAAATGTCTATATTACCTAAAGCAATCTACAGATTCAATGCAATCCCAATCAGAATCCCAATGACATTCTTCACAGAAATAGAAAAAAGAATACTGAAATTTATATGGGGCAACAAAAGACCCCGAATAGCTAAAGAAATCCTAAAGAAAACGAACAAAGCAGGAGGCATCACAATTCCTGACTTCAAAACATACTACAAAGCAATAGTAATCAAAACAGCATGGTACTGGTACAAAAACAGACACACAGATCAATGGAACAGAATTGAAAGCCCAGAAATAAAACCACACATATACGGACAGCTAATTTTCGACAAAGGTGCTAAGGACATGCAATGGAGAAAGGAAAGTTTCTTCAATAAATGGTGTTGGGAAAACTGGACATCCACATGCAAAAGAATGAAAGTGGACTATGTGCTATCGCCATTCACAAAAATTAACTCAAAATGGATCAAAGACCTGAAGATGAGACCTGAAACTATAAAATTCATAGAAGAAAATATAGGCAACACGCTATTTGACATTGGGTTTAAAGGAATCTTTTCGGATGACATGCCTACCCAGACTAGGGAAACTAAAGAAAAAATAAACAAGTGGGACTTTATCAGACTAAAGAGCTTTTATAAGACAAATGAAACCAGAATCAAGATGAACAAACAACCAACCAGCTGGGAGAGAATATTTGCAAAACATACATCTGACAAGGGGTTGATCTCCATAATATATAAAGAACTCACACAATTGAACAACAAAAAAAACAAACAACCCCATCAAAAAATGGGCAGAGGAAATGAACAGACACTTCTCCAAGGAAGATATACAGATGGCCAATAGGCACATGAAAAGATGCTCAACATCACTAATCATCACTAAACATCACAAATCAAAACAACACTAAGATACCACCTCACGCCCGTTAGAATGGCTATAATCACCAAGACAAAAAACAACAAATGTTGGAGAGGATGTGGAGAAACAGGAACCCTCATACACAGCTGGTGGGAATGCAAATTGGTACAGCCTCTATGGAAAACGGTATGGAGATTCCTCAAAGAATTAAAAATAGAGATGCCCTATGATCCAGCCATCCCACTACTGGGAATCTATCCAACGCACCTGAAATCAACAATCCAAAGAGGCTTATGCACCCCTATGTTCATTGCAGCATTATTAACCATAGCCAAGAAGTGGAAGCAACCTAAGTGTCCCTCGACTGACGATTGGATTAAGAAAATGTGGTATATATATACAATGTAATACTACTCAGCCATAAAAAAAGACAAAATCGTCCCATTTGCAACAACATGGATGGGCCTGGAGCGTATTATGTTAAGTGAAATAAGCCAGAAAGAGAAAGACAAACACTGTATGATCTCACTCATATGTGGAATATAAACCAACACATGGACAGAGAAAACTGGACTGTGGTTACCCGGGAAGTGGGGGTGGGGGGTGGGCACAAGGGGTGAAGGGAGTCATATATGGGGTGATGGACAAACAAAAATGTACAACCCAAAATTTCACAATGTTAGAAACCATTAAAATATCAATAAAAAAAAAAAAATATATATATATATATATATATATATATATATATATATCCACTAATAGTTTCTGTGTGTGAGTGTGTATATATATCCTGAGTTTTAAAGCAAGGGGGAGGAAATGGGTCAAAGTAGGTTTTCTTGATCCGTGATCTTGGGAAGAGCTGTCTACTTCATGATGTCGGCTGCTTCTGGGGCCTGGGTTTTGACCTTCGAAATCCTTAGTTTAAGGTCACTTGTGGGGATTATCTCTCAGTTGTCTTGAGAGTGATGTTCTGGGTGATTTTGGTGTGGCTTGCATGGATCCAGGAAGATTTTTTTTTTATTTTGATGGCAGTGCAGGTCGTCAGTAAGGCTTCATAAGGTCCTTCCCAGCGAGGTGACAGTGCGTGTTTTCTTCTAAAGACCTTGATGTACACCCGGTCTCCTGGTCGAAAGGGATGGCAAGGCTTGTCAGAAGGTGGGGTCCACGCCTCTTTTACCTGTTGACGATATGCTTCAAGTATACTAGTTAATTTTTGTATATAACTAGTCATAGCATCAAATTGTTCACTTAAGTTCCCATAATAGTCATTTAATCCAGGAATTGAAGGTTTAGAGACGCCAGTAGGCATCAGACATCCAAAAACTATTTCAAATGAGTCAGTCCATGCTTTTTGTTTGGAGTATTTTGAATCTTCATAAGGGCCAAGGGCAGAGATTCTGGCAATTTAAGTCCAGTTTCTTGACAGACTTTTCCTAGAGTTCTTTTTATATCTAGATTTTTATGTTCCACTTGCCCTGATGACTGAGGGTGATATGGGGTATGAAATTTTAATGAATATCCCAGAGTTTTTGCAAGCAAGTGGTTTATCTCTGCTGTAAGTTCCTTGGTCTGGTTCAATCTATAAAGGAATGCCAAAGCGAGGAATAACTTCAGTTATTAATTTCTTTACCACTGTTGTGGCATCTGCATGTCTGGTCGGATAGCATTCAGTCCATCTACTAAACATGCAGACAATAACCAAACAGTGAGAGTAACCTAAAGCTGAGGGCAAGTCCATAAAATCCATTTGGAGTGCCGCAAAAGGCAGCATGGGCCTGGGAGGACTTCCTGGATCACACCGATTTCTCCCAGAAACTTGGTAAGATTTGCAAGTTGTGCACTGGGAGGTGATTTGGTCAGAAATTTTATGGATGCCAGGGTAAAACCAATTGTCTTTTAGTTCTTTAGCTATCCCCCGTTTGCACATATGTCCCATTTGGTGGGAGATAAGTGCAAGCCAAAAAGTCAAAAGAAAAGGAGCTGCTGGAAGTCCATTTGGTCCAATGTATAATCCATCTGATAATTGTGTGGCACCCTTTTGTATCCAATTGTCTTTTTCAGATTGTGGGGCATTTGTCTGATAGTTAATAACATCAGTCAGGGATAAAGGCAGGTTTAAAAATTGGGTGGAAAACGGATAAGGGGGTATATAGTGAGCTGCATGTTTAGCAGCTCTGTCAGCCCTGTCATTCCCTAAAGATATGACATCAGTCTCCTTAGTATGGGCTGAACAAGGAACAATGGCAATTTTTGAAGGAAAGTGAATAGCTTGTAATAAGGCTGTAATTAAGTGTCCATTAGCAATAGGAGTTCTTGCAGAGGTTAAGAATCTACGGGATTTCCAAATTGTGCCAACAACATGGCAGACTCCAAAAGCCTATTTGGAGTCTGTGTAAATAGTGGCAGTTTTTTCTTTTGTTAATGTGCAGGCCCTAGTAAGAGCTATGACTTCAGCAGCTTGGGCTGATCTTATGGTGGGCCAAGAATAAGCTTCAAGAGTTTCATGTGGGGAAACTGTGGCATAACCAGTTATTATGGTTCCCCAGGAATTCCGTTTACAGGAGCCGTCACAAAACAGAAGTAAGTCTGGATTGTCTAAAGGGATGTCTGAGAGATCCTCTCATGGCTTTGAGACCATTTCTATAGTTGCAAGGCAATCATATGGAATGGAGTGGGGCTCTCCATCATCAGGAAGGGGCAGTAAAGTAGCTGGATTTAAAGTGTTGCAACGATGTAAGATGATGGAAGGGTTAGTTAAAAGAGCCTGCTCATAGGTGGTCTGTCGCCGTGTAGAGACGTGTTGTGTCCTATGAACTTGCAAAATAGCTGACACAGAATGTGGGACATAGAGGTGAATGGGAGAGCCTAATGTAAGAGTACTGGCCTTATCAATCAGGGTGGCAGCTGCAGCCACCGCACGTAAGCATGGGGGCATGCCTGATGCCACAGGGTCTAGTTGGCATGAGAAATATGCTATAGGACGTATTTGAGAGGCAAAAGATTACCCTAGAATGCCTGTAGCAATTTCATTATTTTCATGACAGTATAGATGAAAAGGCTTGTCAAAATTAGGTAAGCCAAGAGCTGGAGGCATGGACAAAGATATTTTTAAGGCCTCTAAGGAGTTTAATGCCTCTGAGGGCCAGGAAATAGGCTCTGGGGTGATATCTGGGAGAAGAGAATACAGAGGTTTAGCAAGGGCTGCAAAATTAGGAATCCATTGGCAGCAGTAACCAGCAGCTCCTAGAAATTGACGTAGCTGTTTCTTTGTTTTGGGGAGATGGATGGATAAAATTGACTCAAGGCGTTTAGGGGTTAGCTTTTGAATGCCTTGAGATATCTCATGCCCTAAGTAGGTAACAGTCATTTGCACCCACTGAAGTTTAAACCTGGAGGCTTTATGGCCTCGTTCAGCTAGGGCTTTCAGGAGAATGAGCGAATCTGTAAGAGCCCCCTGCTTAGTTGGATTACAGAGTAAAAGGTCATCAACATATTAAACAAGAGTGGAGCTTTGAGTAAAGACTACAGAATCCAAGTCAGCTTTAAGGACCTGGGAAAATATTGAGGGGGACTCACAATATCCCTGAGGTATTCGAGTCCATGTAAATTGTCTCCCTTTAAATGTAAATGTGAAAAGAAATTGTGAGTCAGGGTGTAATGGGATTGAAAAGAAAGCTGAGCAGAGGTCAACTACTGTAAAGCAGGCTGCATCAGCAGGTATTGAGGTCAGGAAGACAGCTGGATTAGGGACCACAGGATGCCGAGGAATTACAAAAGAGTTTATGGCTCTGAGGTCTTGTACAAATCTATAGATTTGGTTCCCGTCTGAGTCAAATTTGCCTTCCTTTTTTACTGGCAAGATTGGAGTGTTACAGGGCAAGGAAGTAAAAGCTAGTACACCCTGTTGCAAAAGGGAGTCTATTATGGGTTGAATTCCTCGCTCGGCATCTCTGGAGAGCGGGTATTGGGCTACTGATGGAAACGGTTTATTTTTTTTCCAAGTAACATGCACGGGCTCAGCACTAAGTAACAATCGTACCTCATTTGCATGTGTAGCCCAAAGACTGGTTGGGACATTCTTTAAAGACTCATCTTCCTCAGAAGGATTTAAATCAGGACAAGTTTCCATCATGGAAAGTAGGAGACTTGGGGCTTGGTCAGAAGGCAAGGAGATAAAAACACCTTTTTCATTACAATTTATAGTGGCATTGAATTTACATAACAAATCTCGGCCAAAGAGGTTTGCTGGTGAACAGTCAGAAACTAAAAAAGCATGATGAGTGTTAAGGGGGCCTAAATATATTGGAGTGGGCTTAGATATAGGCAGTGAAATAGGCTGTCTAGAGACTCAAACAGCTTGATAGAATCAGAGGTAACAGGTAGAGATAAATCCTTTGAACGGATAGTAGAGAATGTCGCACCAGTGTCAATTAAGAAATCCAGTTTTCGAACCTCTATTTTAAGTTTAACTGTAGGCTCAGGAGTGCGACTAAGGATCGGCTGACCCCATCATTTGAGGAAGAAATGCCCCTCAGGTAGAGAAAAATGAGCCTTTTGGTGGTGCTGGGGTCAAGCGGGAACATTTTTTAAACTGTCAGGGGAAGAGAGAGAATCTCCCTCTGCCCTTTCCCTTAAGGTTCTTCTGGCTGGCCAAATAATCAACAAGACAGGTTAGCAGGAGAAAATAATACCAAGTTTAATAACATGTATACATGGGAGAAAGCAGGGACACTGCGTTTCTCAACACAATAGCAGAAATTCTCGTCTTAAATATCATTTTCAGCCAATGACAAAGGAGGATTTTGGGGGTGGGGGGAGTCAGTTACAGGAGATTACCACTAAAGCACAGTAAACAAGAGTAAGGTTTATTATGTAGCTCAAGGCCTCATCTTCTACATTGATAAGTCACTTGAAATGAGCTCATCCCCCTCTCTTCTCCAAACAGAGAGGGAGATACCTTTACAAATGGAGATTTCCCTTGTAAATGTAAATGATTGTCTGGCAACTCTTCACAGGGTCATCCAGAGAATGTGGCCAGAGAGACAGAACTTCTGATAAGAGGGGCTTGTTGGTGCCTTTCCTATTGTAACATTTACCCTACGTTATCTTTACAGCCATCATGATAGATCTGTTCCAGGAAGGAGCCACCATGTCAAATTCTTTAGGAAGTTAGTGGGGGAAGTCAAATGTCCCTAGAAAAAACAACCAAGGTAAAGAGATAGATTTCAGGGTGGCCAAATCCCGATCTCCCACAAAACTTTCCCTTCTCTTAAGAGCGGCACACGCCCTTTTAAAATGCCTTGGTTTCTTGCAATACCTATAATTGTCTGAAGGCAAATAGGGAGACCTCTGAGTGGGCTTTAGTTTACTTTCAGGGTTGAATTTT